>NC_090735.1:83199309-83204309 GCF_036898095.1 Palaemon carinicauda | reverse complement strand
CGAGCAGATTCCCTGGTAGTGAAGGAGGTGACTGCCAGGGATTCACGACGTAGGGGACGCAGACAAAGGTGGTTAGGAAGAGAGGGAATGTTGAAAGTGTGCTGGCTTGATGAGTCAAGGAAACTGCACGTTTACGCTGTGCATTCTCTCTGCATGATACAAAAGGTGGCAGTGGCAAGTGTAAGTATTTTTGACAAGGATTTGGTTGGGATCTTTCAATGATGACCTCTCGGAGGATGTGCGAGGCATACTCTCGGCCTGTGAGGTGTTGATACGGCTCCTCCAGGTTCAGCCATTGGTTGTTATGGATTAACGTAATTTTTTTATTTGATTTTTATTAGCCTTGTTTCTACATTTATTTGTTTTATGTTAAATTAGTGTAAAAATTCTAATTTATAAGACGGTATTTGTAATTTTAAAGTTTTTTCTGTTGAAATGCTGGTTTAACCTCCTCCCAGCTCATTTTTATAATTTATAAGTGTCTAGTTTAATGCTTTGTTTTCTTTTCTGTGTTTTCCGAGTCCTTGGATGGAATCAGACACCGGTGTTTACCAGAGAGGAACTCGTTCGCTAAAGTACACAGTTAAGACCCAAAGTTTCCAGGACCTACTGCAGCTGCTGGATAAATTGAGCCTTTTGAGGATTGCGCCACCCTCTGTTGACGGCTTTTTGCAGGTGCATTTCTGCCACCTGCAGTGTTTTTCTGTTCCTCTGTGTTCTCTTCTGCAGTCTGCAGAGCCGATGCATAAATCCCGGCTTTGAGGAGGACTCGGGAGAGACACCCCCGTCGACGCGTCCTTGTCATGACCAGCTGCGGGAGCCTTGGAGCTCGTTGTTATATTTAGGGAGACAGTGGCCAGATAGGATCCTTCATTAACCTTTTTTATGGGATTGGGGCTATATTTCACTGTCTTTGGTGAGGAGTCTTACGGAGCTGTACTCCCTGCAGTAGTAGTGTGCCTGTGGAGCCGCCACCTTATTTGGAGCTGTGGGTGTTGTTTTCTCCAGCCTCAAAGAGTGTGAGAGCATTTAGGTATTTAGTGTTTTTTTTTTTAGTTTAGTGTTTAATTATTTAAAATATTTAATTTTCTCTTGTTGAGAGTGTGTTGTTTCCCGTCAGGGAATGTTGTTGTAGCTACCCATTTGGGTGTTTAATTATTATTTGACTCTCGTTGAGTGTGTTGTTTCCCGTTGGGGAATATTGTTATTAATGGTTAAGTGTTAATTGTTAATTATTAATTGGTTAAAATGTTCATGTAGTTATTTGTTAATCATTAATTATTATTTGTTTAGTGTTAAGTTGTTAATAAATATTTTTAAGTTTTCCGAAGTGTTTTCGTTACCCCTGACCAATTTTATAAAGGATATTAATACTATCACTGTCCTCCCTATACGTACAATAAGAACTTGCACCATGACCCGACAAGGGTCGTGACACTCGTACAACTCCCACAGCTCAGAGTACTCATTTTTGGGGTATGGGAACTGGTTTAAAGCTTGTGTCAAATTGCTCTTGGTATGCTGAGAATCGTCATACTCCTGCTGCAGGACTGCCACTCACAGTTGGTACTGACCGGAGGTGTAGATGAAGTTTCATTGAGAGACTTCGCCAAACCTCGACAAGATTTCTGTAGGGGAGCAAACTTGCGGGGTTCGTCGTACTCCTTGTCATGTACAAGGACCTTGAACTAGGACCACAAGGAGTGCAATGATTTGATCTTGCCATTGAACACAGGGTTATTGGGATTTGGCAAAGTTCCTGTGATGATGATGTTGGTTGGAGCGGGTGGAGTTGACGAGCGGGTATTGCCTCAGCATAACATAAGACAGGCGAGTCGTATGTAACTATTCTGGACAGCTTCGAATAGTTCCGCATTGTTTTCCTGCTGACGGGCTTGGCAAGCAATTTCTTTTTGTTCCAAAGGGCGGAGAGCTACTTATTGAGCTGGTCGGTTTTCATCTCGTCGAGGATGAGGTCTGGGTAATCCACGAAGATGAGGAGCTCAACTTTCTCATCTTTGATCAGGTGTTGGATCTCCTTGATCCGGGTTGATCTAATGATCGGTTGAACAACAAGTTCGTCTGATTGGTGTTATTGCGAGCCAGGTTCGTTGTCAGGAGCCAGATCAGTTTCAACTGTGGTTTTAGACGAGGGTTTGAACCGTTGATCGGAGAGTGAAGGCGGTGAGGTCCATGAGGGACCTGCTGCGCTGAAAGTGCTCATTTTAACGTTGTTACCTGTTTGTGCTGGCATAGATATGAGTTTAGAGGTTGGGCCACGAAATCACAAAGGTGATTGTAGGGCTAATCAGTTAGCACAGCAAATCATAGAATACGCGATTGTGGGCTGTGAGAATCACGAATGTGATTGTAGTTACGTTGAGCAGAAAATCACAAAATATGTGAGAATCACAAATATGACAGTACTGAGATTAAGCAGAAATCACAGAATACGAGATTGGTGGCAGCAAGAATCACTTTTGTGATCAAACTTACGTTGAATTTTTAGGGTTGAGTAGCAAGTTACATAACAAGTGACTGAAGGCTGCAAGAGTTATGTGGGAGTCTATATTCCGAGAAGGTCCCAAAATTTAGAAAATGACTCAAGGGTAAGTTTGTTTTCTCTTGCAGAGGCAGGCACCTTTAAAATTACATTTTACTTATTTTCTTTGAGGTATGTTGGGTACGTTAAGAACTATGTTATTTGCACTCGTATCTAAGAAAGAGATTTTTCATCAACTTGACTGTAAATTATACAAATAACATCATCAAAAATAAAATCTTAATATCATTCTTAGTGTAGAACGGGAGTAGATAGAGCCGTAGAGTAGAGCAGAGATTCGGATGTTGATTCTTTATCCTATTCTTGAACTTAAGGACTTTTATGACACAGGGGCATTATAAAGCAACCGAGTGTGAAACAACAGGGTTTATTTTATTAAAAGTGAGCAAAGCAAAGGTTTTTATTGTAACGTCTAATATAAATGTTACTGGGACATCATAAGGAGTGGAGTGTAAGACAAACGTGGTTTGATTTACCGAATAGCACAAAGGTTTAGTTTTTAATTTTGTCCTATATAAATGTTACAGGGACGTTACAAGTAGCTGTGCGTAAGACAAACGTGGTTTGATGTAATTGCTGAATAGAGTAAAGTTTTGGGATTTATTTTTATATTATATAAGTTTTACTGGGACATCACAAATAATGGAGCGTGAGACATAAGGGGTTTGATTTATTTAGTGATAGAGGAAAGATTTGTGTTTTTGTGTTTGTCCTATATAAATGTTACTGAGACATCGCTAATAACAGAACATAAGTCATAAATAGTTTGGTTTATTTAAGCGAGTAAAGCGAAAGTTGGGTATTAATTTAATGTCCTATATAAATGTTACAAGGCCATCATAACTAATGGAGCGTAAAACAAAAATGGGTTAATAAGTAGAGAAATATTTGGCCTTTTGTTTGTCTTATATAAATGTTACTGAGACATCACAAATAACAGAGCATAAGACAAAGGGTTTAATTTTGAAATAAATAACAGGTTAAAGGGTAGAAAGATCGAGCAATATTTAATTTAATGTCCTATATAAATGTTACAAGGACATCATAAGTAATGGAGCGTAAAATAAAACTCGGTTAATAAGTAGAGAAATATTTTGGCTTTCGTTTGTCTTATATAAATGGTACTGAGACATCAAAAATAACAGAGCATAAGACAAAGGGTTTAATTTTAAAATAAACAATAGGTAAAATGGTAGAAAGATCGAGCAACAGAAAGAGATGAAATAGAAGAATTTATAGAAAAGAAAAGGATTCTTGTATTTCAAACTCTTTTGTGTTTCACTCACCAGGCTTATTTCCTCCTAACTTATTTCCACATGGCTTTGTAGCCGGAAATTTCCCTTCAGGCAGCGAGTTGGCTCCATTTGAAGAGGATTTGGGCTTCTTGATGGCGGCGATTGGAGCTTCTTTAGGGCGGCAAAGTAGGTTTCTTGACGGCAGCAATTTTAGCGTCTTGAGGGCAGTGAGGTATGTTTGCAGTAGTGAATCCAGGTTTCTTTCGTGCATTGATTCTTCACGTGACCACAGTTTTTTCCTTATTTCAATCCAGTAGGTATCAAACCGGGTAAAGATGTTGTGGATATGTTCCCAGCACCACTTCTCTTCAAGACTGGCACTGAGGCCTATAGAAAGGGGGGGGGGGGGATCAATTTCTACTTCACAATCAAAGGGGGACACTAAGTACAACGACCTGTGAATCTCCATGTGCATTCCGGCTTGTACACCCTTGGTCCTCTGACTTCGAAATTTCAGTATTAGTTAAAGGGGGGCTTCGAAGGATCAATCTCTAAATGACTGTAGAGATGCGGTAATGGATGAGGGTTTCACTTGGAGTTTTTTCAGATTGGAATGTTATTCTTTCATTACAGCAGAAATATGCACAGTCATGTTAACGTTATTCTTATTAATGAAAGTTAAAATAGGTACACAGATAATGAAATGGTGAGATGCACTAGTTGTTCAATTAAATGTTTGTGACAATAATTTTTTTTAAGTCACTGTACACTGTTGATTGCTGGGTTCTCTTCTCTAGTCAAAAGCTGTTCTCTTCTCAGATGAAAGGTTGTTCTCCTCTCAGTGTAGAATACAGTTCTGCCTTTATAGCCGCAGTTTAGGTCTGTCTATAGGTAGGTTGGGGCAAACATCTTTGAGGGCAGCGTCTTCTGTACCGGTTTTCCCATAGTGAACAAAATGGCGTCCTGTATGGAATGAGGGAACACATTTGGGTAGAAATGCCAAGAGAGAGTGGGTATATGATTCAAAACTAAGGATTAGAAAACTAGCTTGAGGGATTGAAGGTGTCAAAGTTATGCTAATCCAATGTGAAACAGATAATTGCAAAGTTTTACAAATTTTCGGGGAACATGAATAAATTCCGAATCAAGGGTGGCGGTTAATCACAGTCTCTGTCCGACATTCAATGTTTCAGAATAAAAAG
>NC_090735.1:83144309-83194309 GCF_036898095.1 Palaemon carinicauda | reverse complement strand
AGATTATTTTCAACACATGGCTCATCTTTTATTGCATAGATTGTTTTGATTTTTACCCTTTCTTCATAATTATTCAAGTTAACGTGATCAACAACAAAACATAATGAAATTCATTGTATACATGCATGTTTATCATTGTTACACGTGTTACACAAAAAATATTAATCAATGCATCGCCTATGAAATGCAGTAATAATTCTTTTACTCTAATGGCATCATTATTTAATCAAACTTGCAAACAAAATCAATACATTTGTAAATCTTCAATCACCTATGAGTTCATATTTCACCTGTCTTCATTACCTATAACTTTATCAAAAACATTTCATCTTAGTTTGCAACTCAATACTCTCTGTGATCCCTTAATTAATTGTTTGGAGACATTTATGATTTGTGATTTGGACCTTCTTTGTTGATTACGGAATACATATTCAAATTCTAGGATAACACACTTTACATAATTAAAAGATTTCATTCATTAGTTACCCTCAATATTTGAATGAGTGCCCAGATATTTTTATTTCATTTCCCAAGGAGTTAAGTAGTCTTTCTTAAATCTACCTAACAAAAAAAAATCTGATCTTTCCCATATACCGAGTTATTTCAAAGTAAATTTGTTCTCTTCTATGTTGGTCTATATACAGTTCGCAGGATATCCTCAACCCCTTTCTATTATTTTATTTGCCCCTTTTAATTCTCTATTTGAACTTGACTCATCATGGCTTGTTTCACCCTCCTTCATTGTTAAATCAAGTTTTATGTACACCGGTATGTTTTTATCATTTGTCAAGTTCTGGGAACAGAGTCCCTGGTAGTCCATGGGTACCACCACTATGGGATTGAAAAAAATGCAATCGTAATTATATGACCTTTATACTTCTTATATGTAGGCTTTAATGTTACAATCTCAAACATCTAGGTCAGGTCAAAAATTAATTCATCATTAAATGCAATCTTTAATTACTGGATGTCCTACTAACTTGAGCATGAGTTTTTGTTAGTACTTGTTAGTATGTCAGGAATTTCTATTCATAAACAAGTATTTCTCCCTATTCTCTGTATGTATTCCTTTAAGCAGTATGCAATCCTGTTATATGATACCTATTTTGGGAGTAATTCACCTACCACATTTCTATTAACCTTTGGTTTCTCTTGTTCTATTTTTTAATTATTCCTATTTCTAGGTTTCTTACCTGACAACGGAAACAAAATATTGGTAGTTATATTTCTTTTTAACATTTTCCTGTCTTTTTAAATAATCCCTCTTTTATCATCATAAACCTACCAATAAAGTTATTTATCCTGGATAAACATCCAGTACTTTAAAGTTCCTAAGATTCTTTTTATTCTTTCATCAACCATAGTCCTTCTTGGACAGCAAAATCACAATCATTCTTATGAGCAATAAGCACATATACTCTATGCCCTAAACAAATTTTTAAACTTCTCTAGACCATTATTTGGATAATCTATCCTACTCGGTTATTTTTCATTTAATTTAAGACTACTCTCATGATCCATTACCCTTCTTCGGGTTTCACCTTATTCATCTTATTTCCTAAGATCCTATTATTCCAAAAAAAAAAAAAAAAATAAAAAAAAAATCTTCTACATCTGCAAATTCTTAGTGGAGCAGGATTTCCACTTCAACCTTAATTGTCTACATATCTTAAATCTATCTACACTTTTTACTTACCCTATTCAAATCTAGGGATGAGTCACTCTTTAATCTGGTTCTTTATCCTGCTATTCTCCCTATTCTAGACTAGTTCTATTATTTTAAATGGCTCTATATTCTTACTAAACTTAGTAACATCATTTTATATAGGCTTATTCATTCTCTGTCTCCAAATTCTAGATCATCATTCTGTCAATAGTTAGAGGAGCTGAGTGAGCCCGTCGACTTCACTCTAATTTCTAACATTCTTCAAAATGCTAATAGCTGTGACGGTGCCGAGAGAAGGTTGTGAACTCAAAGGCAGGATGCAATCAACTGAGTTAATTTATTACGGAACACTCTCCTTTATATACAAAACCTCAAGGCAACAGGAAATTTCATGTTCGAGAAAATGACAATGTTACATGGCGACACGCAGACATGTTTATTCTGGTTCTTTTTAGTGCGAGGGAAGAGCGAAGATACAAGCATAATACTGTATATACAAAAGGAATTATGTACAATTGTGTGACACACGGTTGGTACATGGCTCCCCCCTAAAAATGACATACTGTACATGTTAAATAGGGCGCCCTGATCTAGAGAGGCGAACTGTAGGCGGGTCATCTGGCAGAAGATAAGCAGGTTTTAGACGATCAATGGAGACCCAGTCTTCTTTGCCACGAATGTTTAGTAGGAATGCTTTCGGACTGCGACGGATCACAAGGAAAGAGCCCGTATAAGGGGGCGTTAGCGGTGGCTTGCTAGTGTCGTTGTGCAGGAAGACGTGCGTTGCAGAGTGCAAGTCTGTTGGTATGTGATGCTTCACTGGGGGCTTGTAAATCTTGCGGCATGGAGTAAATTTCCCACGACGTGACGTATGCGCTGGAGATCGTTGAAGGAGGTTGTAGAAGGAAAAAATTGGGCAGGGACGACCAACGGGTCGCCATACACCATTTCAGCTGCCGAGACGTCGAGGGCATCTTTAGGAGTGGTCCTTAGTCCCAGGAGGACCCAGGGAAGCTGAGTAAACCAGTTGCAATCCTTGCAGCGGGACATCAAAGCTGCTTTGAGGGTGCGATGAAAACGTTCAACCATCCCACTGGCAGCGGGGTTGTAGGCCGTTGTCTGATGTAGGGTGATGCCCAGGAGATTCGCTAATGATGTCCACAATTGAGAGGTGAAAGTGGTTCCCCTGTCAGAAGTAATATGCTCAGGGATACCAAATCTTGCAATCCATCCAGAGAGTAAGGCAGATGTACATGAGGTGGACGTTGCAGTTTCTATGGGAATGGCTTCAGGCCAACGGGTGGAGCGGTCGATGACGGTAAACAGGTAACGATGTCCTTGTGATGTGAGTAGGGGGCCTACAACGTCGACGTGAATGTGTGCGAAACGACGCTGAGGTTGAAGAAAGGTGCCCACTCCTGAATCCGTGTGTTGATGTACTTTGGAAGTTTGGCAAGAAGTACAGGCGCGGACCCAATCCTTAGCATCCTTAGAAATGCCGTGACAAATGAACTTCGTCTTCAGTAGCTGTGCAGTAGAACGGGACGAGGGATGCGAAAGGCCGTGAATGAAATCAAACACCTGTCGGCGCATGGGAGCAGGAATCCAAGGTCGCGGTCTGCCAGTACTGACGTCACAGAGGAGGGTGGTGTTGGATTCTTCGAGGGGGAAGTCTTCCCAACGGAGGGACGTGCAGGATGTCCTACATGCTTTCTATTCTGGATCCTGTCGTTGGGCTTCAGCCAGGGTGTTGTAATCCAATCCCAGTTGAACGGCAGCCAACGTGTTTCTTGACAGGGCATCAGCAATGGGATTCATTTTTCCAGGGACGTATTGAAGGGTGCAATTGTATTCAGCCACGGCGGAGAGATGTCAGCATTGACGGGCGGAACAGGCATCAGACTGTCGAGTAAAGGCGTGCACCAGAGGCATGTGGTCTGTGCAAATGACGAAGGGCGTACCTTCTAAGAAATGGCGTAAGTGACGGACAGCCAAGTGCACCGCCAGCAATTCTCGATCGAAGGTAGAATAACACGATTCTGCCTTGGACAGTTTTCTGCTGAAGAAGGCCAATGGGCAGGGCGAGCCTTTGACCACCTGCTCGAGTACTGCACCAATAGCGACGTCGCTGGCATCGGTGGAGAGAAGGAGAGGGGCATGTGGGATAGGAAAAGTGAGAGCCGGAGCAGTTGATAGGGCCTTCTTTGCATTGCAGAAGGCTGCTTCTTGAAGGGGACCCCACTTCAGGTCCTTTGGCTTGCCCTTGAGGGAGGCGTAGAGGGGAGCAAGAGTGGCGGCAATGGCTGGCAGAAAACCGTGATAATAGTTGATCATGCCCAAGAATTTCTGCAGAGCTTTGACGGTCGAGGGCGCGGGGAAGTTCTGAACGGCTGCTACCTTCTCAGGGAGGGGATGGACTACTTCAGGAGTGATGCGATGCCCTAAGAACGACACTTCGTTGGCGCCAAAGGTACACTTGTCGTACCGAACTACAAGGCCGTTTTGTTGCAGGCGGTTGAGCACGATGCGCAGGTGAAGGAGGTGTTCCTCTTTTGAGGAGGAGAACACAAGTATGTCGTCCACATAACATACACAGAAAGGGAGGTCCCCTAAGATGCCATCCATGAGACGTTGAAACGTGGCCCCAGCATTACGAAGGGCAAAACAAGAGTAATTGAAGGTGTATGTACCAAACGGAGTGGTGATGGCGGTCTTGGGGATGTCTTCTGGGTTTATAGGCACCTGGTAATACCCCTTCAGGAGGTCGAGCGTAGAGAAAACCTTCGCTTTGTGCAGGTAGGAGGTCACTCCGGGGTCACCAATGTGACGGTGCCGAGAGAAGGTTGTGAACTCAAAGGCAGGATGCAATCAACTGAGTTAATTTATTACGGAACACTCTCCTTTATATACAAAACCTCAAGGCACCAGGAAATTTCATGTTTGAGAAAATGACAATGTTACATAGGCGACATGCAGACATGTTTATTCTGGTTCTTTTTAGTGTGAGGGAAGAGCGGAGATACAAGCATAATATATACAAAAGGAATTATGTACAATTGTGTGACACAGGGTTGGTACATAACCGTGAATGGCTTGTATTCTTTGACCATGGTACTTACAATGTTCCCTTTGTATTTTACTCCTCAATAATCGAGCCAAACATTATTTATTATCGGGATAGACATGTCAGTTATATTCTCCTTATGATGATCTAACTAGTCTAATACTTCTATCCTCATTGGGTAATATACCTCGGGAGATTTATAAGGAGACTTATTGGTTCATTTTAACATTCACCGTATTCCTTATGGGGCATTGGCTGATAGGTAATATTTCATGCTTTGTACCAGTATATAAAAAGTTTTAATAAGTTTTGGCAGGTTTCCTGGCGCCGATGTTTCGATTCTATTTTGCCTAACCTATCGCCTGAAATGGCTAATCTCTGCCTATTTTTCATCTATCCCTACTTCTATGCTCCTTATGGTAAATTATGCCCTTTCTGATTACCTAACCGTAATCTCTACTCCTTTATTTTAGAAGTCATTACCCGCCATTCAGATGAGTTATTTTATCCGGAGTAGTATTAATTAATTAGTGTGCATTTATTTTCCTTCATCTGAACTGCATTATTGTCTCTCTGGACAGACTCTGGCATCCTATTTTTAGTTAACCTATATATATATATATATATATATATATATATATATATATATATATATATATATATATATATATATATATATATATATATATATATATATATATATATATATATATATCTGCGGGATATTTTTATTTAAGCATCATTATGACTTCTCCAGCTAAACTCTAGGCTTTTATATTTTCAGTACTGATCAGACTTTTTATTTACTTAATAGCATCATAGCTCATTTATTATTCATATGCCTATATCTTCATCTTAAATCTTTGTGCCTAACAGCAACATATTTCTTTTAATTCATATGCCTATAGCTTCATTTACCTATGTCATTTATTTCTTGGAATTCTTTTTTTTTTTTTTAGGCTATTCTATTTTATTCACTGTATTTCTGTCGGCATTCTATTCTATTTATATGGCGCCTAATATACATTTGCAAGGAGTATATTCATTTTTGGCTACTCTTCCTATTTCTTAACTTTCTTATTGCTCAACTTTATTTCTCCTTGTCTTTCTAGTTAATTTTTCCATTTCCCTTCTTAGTCCTGAGTCTGTTTCTCCTGTCAAATTCGTCTCCTACAAAGTGGCCAGTTTTGTAAAAGACTTGTCTTTGACAAGTAGAATCATACCCTGACTATCTTATTTTTATTTTAAGCCTGCACTTCTCACAAATAAAATTCATACTTCATCATTGTATCGTTTTTGAACGATATCTTAAGGCTCTATTGGGAAATGTTACTTAAAAAAAATGACATCTTTATTCATCATTTGGCACATTTTGGCATTTAATTCTCTATCTAACCTGACGGTTCATACCCCTTTATTTTTACTTGTTTGCATTTCTTTTTTGCAAATTATTTATTTTCACCCTTAAAATCTGGAAGCAAGTATTTCACAATATTCTATCACTGTATTACATCCTAGTATATCAACTATATTTGCCAGTCTCTATAAGATAAAATAGTCACTTGCAACGTGCATGTACCTCCGCTACATATGCCTATCTTTCCTATTTAATTTTTCATCTTCCTGACTTCCTTTCTATCCGGCTAACTATTTTTAATTCGTTTCTTTTTCACTATTTGGAAGATTTGAATTTCACTTTCTTTGTGCCGGAGGGCGTTCTGTTAAGTGTCTGTTTATTTCATGATGGGGTTCTATATTTCTGTGCCTGCCTTTCTCCCAATATGTTTTCCCCTTTTTCATTATTTTATCTGATTTCTATCCCCTTTTATGTAATCTTTCCCTAGACTTAACTATGTCCTTCCTTATTTGTTTTAAGTGTTTTTGACCTAAATTTCTGCCCATTATTATGTTTAACTCTAGGGTAATTTTTGTGCCTCGTTCCAGTCTACTGTTCTAACTTCCCTGCAACTATTTAAGTTACTCAAAATTTCTCTGGTAGGATTTGTGGCTATTAGTTCCTTAGGATTTTACCTCCTGATTTCCTATGGTGTTTGCTAGTTTCCCTTTCTCTTCGTAAAACTCATATCTAGGATGCTACTTGTCACATAAGTTAATGCCTCATTTATTTCTACATATAGGGAATTATCATTAGCAATAAACTTACCTTTAGCAAAGGAATCATGTTCTTTTTACTGTTGCTACGTGATCCTCCATTTGTGTTGCAATTTCATTTACCGAGCCACCCTCATATTTTACCTATAGGAACTTATGTAGATTTGTTAACCTGTCTGTCTCTTTGGCTGATCGCCATAATTGCCTACATTATTTTTGAAACTCACTCAAATTTGCTTCATTTTTAAATTACTTACCATTCAAGGTTATGTGAGCATCACTTACATTGGTATTCACGGTTAACGTAGCCGGTTTAATTCTGCTGACTCATTGGTTATTCTTAGACTAACTATTCTACTTTCAGTATCAGCTAACCACTTATCCACGGTATATTTCACTAACCTTCTTTTATCTTGGTTATTCCTACCTATATTTCCACACACATAAATTTGTTTGTGTTAATTTCCCTACTGAATTCATGTTAGCGGGGTTAGTAATTTGTGTTAATTCTTTAAACTCACTTTTTTTATGGGAAGTTGCTCGTTTGTATTTTTCACCTACTTGTGTAATTCTAAATCATATTTCCCTTCTATATTTCTTTGGCTGATAACATCATTACCATCACTTTAAAAAAATCATAATACATTTTATTTTACACAAGAAAAAAAATACAAAATAATTCATGCATTTATTCAAGAAACCCTAGCGAAATCAAATAAAAAAAAAAATTCCTATTCTTAAACGAGAGACAAGTTTTTCAACGAAAGACAAGTTTTTCACTTTTAAACTGAGAGACGTATTTGGGAGAGAGATTCTTTTACTCACATTTCTTCTTTCTTGTCCTTTTGTTTTCATCTTCTTCGCTTCGGTAATGATTTCTTGCGTTTAGACTCACGTCCTCGCTATTTATCTTCATCTTGATGTTTATTCTGCAAAGGTGTACAACTGGTATCTTGAAGAATTTATTCATTAATATATGCACTGAAAAATATCACACGGCATTTTATCCATTTAAGCTGCCACCATTTGTGATGTGTTGTTGGGGCATTTTCTTTTTCTTTTATTAAGCACCACTTTAATACTATTTTAATTAATAACAGTAACTCATTCAATCATATCAGTTCAATTAATTATTTATATTAAGACCCTCAGGAAAGTGGGTGATGGTAAAATGCCGTATAATTCCTTAACTTTACTTCTTGAACTTGATGTACATTAGTTTTACAGTCTTCTTCTACGTGGAATAATTGCGTTTTAAATACAGACTGGAACAATAAAAACTCTTGAAGATTGGAGGCTGCAACCGTAGACTTCTGCTACCACCTCAGCATTCGGGATGCGAAATCCATGAGTTCGCTGTGGGCGAATAAGGGATCGCTTCTTCGTAAATGTGTCCACTCATTGACACTCTTCTTGGTAATTTCTCCTTCATCGAAGATAATCTTATACCTCCCGGTTGAAAGGTAATTTGTTGGCAGTTAGGGAACTCGGTCCCTTCGTTGTCCGTCTTTGGAAAATATATTCTTGTTAACTTGGCGTTTAGTTAGTGCTGGCCAGCTCTGCTTAAAAGGTGGGGCCTCCCCCATGATGGGGGGAGAGGGAGAAGGGACAACCAACTATGGCGGTTTACTTGTAGGAAAGAGCTACTTCCTCAATGCGTTAGTTGCTTAAGTATCCCAGAACAAGGGCGTTGTAATTGCGTCACGTCATGTGACTATTCTTTTGTTCTATTGGTCCCTTCTTCTGACGTAATGGTAACGTCATACATATGTCACTTCCGGTTTCTTGGCAGGCGAACCGGCAATGCATTTCAGTTGCGTGAGTCACTCGGTAGGTTTCATCGTTTGGCCGGCTTCTTTTGGCTAATTATTCGCTATGTAAGCACTTTTCACAAACATTGGCTTTCAAGTACCACTTCACTCCAACTTCTTTTTTCTCGTCTCTCTCTCTCTCTCTCTCTCTCTCTCTCTCTCTCTCTCTTTATTTCAATGTCTCTCTATCGTTTAACTAACGAATAAAACTCATAAAATACTTAATCTAATACGGTTTGAGCGTGCAGAGCGAACGTCAAATCGTCATATATTTGACGTCAAAAAATTTGACCAAAAATTTGAGCGTGTGTGGGCCGCTTAAGACCAATATTCTGAGAACTTATACTTAAATGTTTTAGAGTAGAAAGAAAAGTGAGAGGGACTTTAAAGTAAATTCATGCATTTGTTCCTTCGTCCCCTGACCGTTTGTTCGCCCAAGAATAATATAACAGTAATCAAGATTGTATTAGAAGAGCGCTTATTTTTATGAATGAGATTGATAATTTTTCAGACTTTTCAAGTAAATTAAGTGTGCTCAAAGCGATGTAATTTTCTTATTGAAATACACATTGTTGAATGTAGATTTGCCTCGGCCTTACCGCGCTTTTTAACTGATTTATTTTGATTTAAAATTGTTGAGGACTTTGAAAATATATACATATATATATATATATATACATATATATATATATATATATATGTGTGTGTGTATACATATATATATATATATATATACACATATATATATATATATATATATGTATATATATTTATATATATATTATATATATATATGTGTATATATATATATATATATATGTATATATATATATATATATATATATATATATATACAGTGAACCCTCGTTTATCGCGGTAGATAGGTTCCAGACGCGGGCGCGATAGGTGAAAATCCGCGAAGTAGTGACATCATATTTACCTATTTATTTAACATGTATATTCGGACTTTTAAAACCTTCCCTTGTACGTAGTACTGTTAACAAACCACCCTTTAATGTACAGAACACTTAATGCATGTACTACAGCACCCTAAACTAAAACAGGCACAAATATTAAAGGCGATTTTATATCATGCGTTTCCTAAACACCTAAAAAGCACGATAAAAAATGGCAACCAATGTTTTGTTTACGTTCATCTCTGATCATAATGAAGAAACAAACTCATTTAGTGTACACATATATGTATAGGTTAGTTTTTGCATCGATTATATTGATTATACAGTATTGTATGTTGATTTTTTTATTACCAATGTTTTAGTTTACGTATTTTTCTTAGAACTTCCAAATGAAATCTTTTTCTTTATGACGCCGCCTGAAACGACGGCGTGTACGCTCAGTAAACAACCACGCTCAGAACAAACAAGGCATTTAACGCGCATGATGATAGTGATAAATAATGATACAATACATACAGTATTTACAGTAAAAGCATTTACAAAATATGTTACCTTACAAATATAAATTATACAGTACTTGTACGTAGCAAAGCAGGAAAACAATTTGAGAGAGAGAGAGAGAGATAGAGAGAGAGAGAGAGAGAGAGAGAGAGATTGTTTTACGTACGTAAATGTAAATTTTAAACAAAAAAAATATGATAGGTTACAACATGTAGACTTTTAAAACCTTCCCTTTAACTTAATGCATACAGTACGTACATTACTAAACTATAAAACAGGTTAAAGTAAAAAATAAAGATTGTTACTGTACTCACCACGAAAGAAGTTGAAGAAAAACTTGAATGGTGATGGCGATGAATTTGCTGCACAGTAGAAATGATGATGATGAAGCTGATGATGTGTTCTACTGTGCAGTCAATGATAGTATTTTACGTCTCTTCAGACGGAGGTGTCTTTTCCTGGGACACCTCTTCAACTTCTTCCTGGGAAACTTCTTCAATTTCTTCCGAAGGCGTACTAGCAGGAGGAACTGGCTCTTTTTTGCGAGGCTGGAAGAACATTGTGATCGGAAGTTGTTGTCGCTGCTTCTTTTTTCGATCCAAGAGCATCCTGTAGGGAGTCATGATGTCATCGACCTTATTGGAGAATTGCATCGAGCGAACCATATCCTCGTCCCACTCTTGTAACATTTCTTTCGCCTCCTTGATATGGTTGCAGAACTTGGCAAGCCGTTCTAATGTTAAGCCCGTTTCTTCGACATTTTCTTGGGTCTCTTCCTGGGTACCCTCACTCTCTTCCTCACTTGCCGATTTCGTCAGGTCTTCGAGGTCTGCGTCAGTTAGGGGCTGGGAATGGCAGTCCAACAACTCGTCGACGTCTTCAGTCGTCATGTCGCCAAACCCGTCACCTCCAATTATGGCAGCCAACTGCACAGATTTCCGTATTGCAGAGTGTTGGATTTCCGACGGAGTAAATCCCTTGTCGTCGTAAACAATATCGGGCCACAGCTTCTTCCAGCTCGCATTCACGGTTGCAGGTTTCATCTCTTGAAGTGCCTTTTGAATATTCTGCAGGCACGTGGCTATGGTGTACTGCCGCCAGTACGCCTTCAAGTTGAAATCTTCATCCTCGTTATCTTGGGCAGCATCCACACACGCAACGAGGTCCGCCAAGGTATTCTTCGTGTAGAGGGCCTTGAACGCCCTGATAACCCCCTGGTCCATCGGTTGAATTAATGACGTGGTGTTGGGTGGCAGGAACTCAACCTGAACGCCCTCACGCGACAGGTCAGTTGCGTGTCCACCAGCGTTATCCATAAGGAGAAGGATCTTGAATGGCAAGCCCTTCTCTAAGAGATATTCATGGACTTGCGGGATGAAACACTGGTGGAACCAGTTGGAGGTCAGCATCTTCGTAATCCATGCTTTTTGATTATGCATCCAGTACACGGGAAGGAGATTCTTATTTTTATTTTTCAAAGCGCGAGGATTTTTCGACTTATAAATAAGCCCCGGCTTTAACAAAAATCCAGCAGCATTGCCACACATCACGAGGGTAACGCGATCCTTGAATGCCTTAAAGCCAGAGGCTTTGGCTTCCTCTTTGAACAGGAAAGTTCGCGACGGCATTCTCTTCCAAAACAAGCCAGTCTCATCCATATTAAAGACTTGTTCCGGCTTGTATCCACCTTCGGCGATAATATTCTTGAACGTCTGGTTCACGTAAGTTTCAGCAGCGGCAGTGTCAGCGGAAGCAGACTCCCCATGCAGGGAAATGCTTTTCAGGTCGAAGCGTTTTTGAAACTTCGCGAACCATCCTTTGCTTGCGGAAAAACGTTTCTGAGGCTGGGAATCAGTGGATGTCCCTGGTTGAGGATCATCTGCATCATCATCATCTTCAGCATGGTTGCCGTCGTCGTCTTTAGGTTCCTTTGCAGCAAAATTCTCATATAAGCTCAAAGCCTTTGTTTGGATGGTGTTCGTATCCAACGCTATGTTCTTCTTCCGGCAGTCGGCAATCCACACAGCTAAAGCACCTTCCATGCGTACGATCGTTTTATTACGCGTCGTAACGACTCGCTTCGCTGATCTACTAAAGGTGATTGCAGCAGTCTTTCTAATGTTCGCCTCGTCCTTTTTGATATAGCGAACGGTGGATTCGTTGATGCCAAAATGGCGGCCGGCGGCCGCGTAACTTCTACCATCTTTTAACATGTCGAGAAGCATAACCTTCTCAGCTATCGTCATCATCCTTCGGTGGCGTTTAGGCTCACTACCAGCCTTACTAGAAGCAGAACGCTTGGGAGGCATTGTACAGTAGGATTTAACAGAAAGTTCAACAAAAAGTTCAACTTAAAACAGTCGCACACAGCACAGATTAAACTTCACAAACTTAAGAACGTCTACTCAGCAATACGCGGAAAGAGAAAGTGAACGATCCAGCCCCGCGAGAACTTTGATGCTGCGGGTAGAAGATGCGGGCAAAACACCAATCACAGGCTAGATAACAAAACTTGAGTTCTGATTCGTCATCTATCAGCGCTTGAACCAATCACAACCCGTCTTACAGTACTATGATGCGTTGGTTACTCATAGAAGATGCCCCGCGCATAATGAACGTACGTAGATTAAGTACAATACCGTAATAATAATAAATAATGATAATAATAATGTACAGTAATAATAATAATAATAATGATAATAATAATAACAATAATAATTTTATTAACAACAACAACAGTAATAATAATAATAACAATAATAATAAAAATTTACGTACGCTATTTTACGCTCTCTCTCTCTCTCTCTCTCTCTCTCTCTCTCTCTCTCTCTCTCTCTCTCTCTCTCTCTCTCTCGTACGCTTACAGTATTCGAAATGTGATTTTTGCAACAAAGAATATTATTGGATGCAGTACTGTACTACGTACGTATACATACAAAAGATTCATGGAAAAGAAGCACATCCATTACAGTACACACCATTCTAATATGGTATGACTGCATCTGATTTGCGTTTCATGTTCGATTTAATTTTACTACGTACTGAATTATCGTATGATCACATTCTCTTTTCGTGTTTTGTTTCTTTCTGTGCTGAATTATATATCATATGTAATGCAATGAACAATCAGTAAGAGCAGATATTACTAATTACAGTATTAATGGAATTACAGGTAACAAAATATCGTATTTGGTTGTCTTCAGATTTCGCGGTATTTTCGAATTTTCCGGAAAATCCGCGATATGTATATATATATGGGTTATGGGAAAACCCCGCGAAGTGGTGAATCCGCGATTGTCGAACCGCGAAGTAGCGAGGGTTCACTGATATACATATATATATATATATATATATATATATATATATATATACACACATATATATATATATATATATATATATATATATATATATATATATATATATATATATATATATATATATATATTATCAATGTCCTCAACAATTTTAAATCAAAATAAATCAAAGTTCAAAAAGCGCGGTAAGGCAGAGGCAAATCTACATTCAACAATGTGTATTTCACTAAGAAAATTCCATATCTTTGAGCACACTTAAGTTACTTGAAAAGTCTGAAAAATTATCAATCTCAATCATAAAAATAATCGCTCTTCTAATACAATCTTGATTACTGTTATATTATTCTTGGGCGAACAAACGGTCAGGGGACGAAGGAACAAATGCATGAATTTACTTTAAAGTCCCACTCACTTCTCCTTCTACTTTAAAAGATTTAAGTATAAGTTCTCAGAATATTGGTCTTAAGCGGCCCACACACGCTCAAATTTTTGGTCAAATTTTTTTACGTCAAATATTTGACGATTTGACGTTCACTCTTCACGCTCAAACTTCTCATCATATTTTCATTTTGCTCCAGAGTGTTATCATGGATGCATATACAGCGTTGGCTCTTGGCTTAGCGTTGAAGAGCACACAGAAACGAAAGAGATGAAAGTGGGCCCAGCAATGGTATTTGTGTCGTGAAGAAGCCGGTGTTTCATGGTCACTCAGGAACCAAAGAGCATCAAAACACCATAATGACGGCTCATAAATTTCATCTGCTCCTGCTCCAGATCTGCTTGAGTCTCTTATTTTTTTTAATTCTTTTTGGAAGCTCGTCCGCAGTAAGTTTATTTTCTTCTTCAGCTCCTCCTTCGTCCCTTCCGGATAATAATCATGGAATTTCTGTAGAAGAGTCTCATATGCCATATCTTTTTTATTTTTGTCACTATAACAGTCACTTTTAATATTCAAAAGTTGTGGTAAACTTCTATAAACATTAATAAGCTCAAGAAGAAATTTCTTTTCAAGTTTTGTTGGAGCCTTGATGACAATGAGCCGCGCACGTCCTCCTCAGATTATGTCTAATCATTAACTAATTTGCGCAAATTATTGCTAGGTACCACACACGCACAAATTCTTTGACGTTGGCTCAAAAAATATCTACTGAAATCAGATCAGTAGAAAATTTGACATCAAACCTTTTAGGCCATCAAATTACGCCTCACATGATCAAATTCATGTCAAATAATTTGACATCAAAATATTGGACCAAAAATTTGAGCGTGTGTGGGCCCCTTTAGGAAGCAGTGTAATTACAAGACCGATATATCTACGACTCGTGGCGAATCAGATCCGACTGAGTGTCGAGCAAGGCGTGTCGCTGGGTGTGACCCATAGCGTCCTGGGAAGAGACCATATATGGTCATGGACAGGAATTGTTCGTTACTTCCAATCGGATCCATCCAGAAGGCCTTCGTCTCCTGGGCCGTTGCTCTCCCAAGGAATCTGCGAAAACAAGGAGGAGACAGAAAAAACCCTTCGTCTGCAGATCAACATGGAGACAGAATCTTGACGCCAGTAGAAGCTGAGACAGCATACACTTCCAAGCGAGCCAGCGGACTGAGGTCATTCACATGACCTCGAACAGAGGTTCCAAACAAGGTGTACGTGACAAATCCCCCCTACCAAGTTACAGTTACTCCTGGAACTGTGATAATTAAAAAAAAAAAAAAAAAAAAAAAAAACTGTCACGTCACCAATTACTTTAAATTCAAACCCCAACATTACTATTCAGCCGCAACTCGCTCTGGGTGTACAAAATCTCAACTTCACACAAAAAAGAGACTCAAACAGCAACAAACTACAAAATCTGAACAAAGTAAATTCACATATTTCATTACAGTAGTTGTGCTTTCTAATATGAGTAAAAATAGGAAATATAACACAAGATGTATAATGTAATTAAATGGAAACAAAAACAAACTCAAAAAAGATTACATACTCAAAAAGATTATATACTCAAGCAAAAGAAAAAGAATAAAAATGGCAGTAAATAACTGTGAAAACCAATACATATGAGTAAATATGGGTAAACAAATTACTGAAAAAGGTTACATAGGTATAAAGCAAAAAATTATGGCAAGCATTTCTGAGAACAATGCATATCTTGACACTTAAGGCAAGCAAGAACTAAGAACCAAAACATCCACAGGTTACACATTAGCAACTGAAATCCAAAGATTTCCTTGAGTAAAAATCATATACAGAAAAATACTCAACTTAGGATTTTAATCCTCAGGCTCGCCTAAGTGACAACTTTACTACTCTTACATGGTTCAGTCTCACCCTCCGCCCTGGATTCTGTAAGTAGAGACATGGTATAATAACAGTTGACAAAAAATCATAGTTCATAAAAACAAACCATTCCTTATGGAAAAGAAAAATATATATATATATAAGTCCACAGAGACGTCATAAGTAAAAAGAGATACATATCATATAAAAACCAAAAAAGTTCAAATGAAACATACAGGATGGCCATCATATATCAAAGAAAAAGTTACCAAAAAGATTATTAAACATAATATTCTCATATAGCTATATCACTCTAGCAAAGCACCTATAAACTCAAAAGTACTAGTACATAAAAACTGAACACATCTGTGTGCGCAATCAACCTACAGGTGATACCAGCTGGGTTGGTACATCTTCAAACCGTGCCTGTGACGGTACGTTCATCACACCTGAGGGCTCATTAGGACACACCCGAACCCCACCCTGTGTAGGAATGTTCCCACGACCTTCACCGGCGTGAGACACCTGGCTGGCGGTCCTCCTTGGAACTTGTGTTTCTACAGCCAAAGTTTCCCTTACCAGCAGAGGATCTGTCAGCATGACTGCTCCGACTCCCTCTGCCCTCTGACATCGGAGACAGGCAGGACCACATACTATTGGCCTACAACATATAACCAGTCCACACAGGACGGCAAGAAACACACATATACTAGCTAAATAAAAACCTTCGCTTAAAGTCCTATGTGACGTTTTTAAATCTACGAATTGTTCGTAAAGAGGGAGGTGATCTAAGGACATGGTTCCAAGTCTACTCAGATCAAGGGGAACTAATACATGAGACACATTTACACCTGGCAGAATGACAGAAGCATTCAACACAGAAGTGTCCTTAACTGTCACACATTCACTCTTCATTCTCCTTTGGCCAAGTAGACGGTACCCATCCCCTTGGACAGAACACCCGTCCTCATGTGTCAAAACAGTGACTCCTGGGTTCAACACTTTAACCTCATTCCCCGAGTCACACATCACCTTGTACTTTAATTCATGTTTCACAGACACAACCCAACGATGTCCTAAATTAACTATCTCCCTCTCAAAGTCAGCTTTTACCTTGAACTTACAACTATGCACAAAGCTAGGCAGTTCCAGGTACACATCAAGCAAACAGACACGCGCATAAGGCGCAAAAAGTGCATACACAGATTCACACAACACATATGTTTTCCCTATCCGACACCTATCTAAATTAGATAAAGCCACAGCCCAAGTGTCTCTCTGGTTCACAGCAAAATATGGCAGATCAACTGATACCCAAGTTGCGAATTCCTCTGTTCCGGTCTGTGTCCACAGTGACTTTACTTCAAACAAACGAAAATCTGAATCCTCATTTTTAACAGGTATCTCAACAGAAAAACAGAACTTGCCCTTTAACTTAGTAACAGTCACGGATGACATTCGATAGAATTCAGCTAAATTTTTCTCTACAGGGGGAATAAACATTGGCACTACCTCATGAATTTTCTTAATTATCCTTAGGAACTCCCTGCGGGGTAAAATGTCGGATGTGATTTCACCCGTGGTGGCCACTTGTTGAATTTAGTTGGCCCCGTTCTCTAAGTGAAGAGTTAGCTCACTAGCTACAAAAGCTAATTGTGCAGCGCTCTCTACATAAATCACGTCCCTTTGGATTTGTTCAAATCTCTCCTCGAAGTCATTAATCCTTTTCGCTAACATGCTTAGTGCCTCCTGTCCTTTAGCTACAGTCATAAAAACTGTCTTCAATTTATCATCTAAGACACGGGTATGAGATATTACTTTATTTATCATGACGTGCATATTTTTCTCTTCGACGGTTAAGGCGGTCTCCAACTGATCGAGTTCCGACCGGGTAATTAGCCCAGTCCAACCTCAATCAATTCGCCAATCCAATTAGCCGCACGTTTCTTTCTTTCCCCTTTTGAAAGCACGAAGTCTTTGAAGGTATCTTTTTACGTTATCAAGAACCGCTCTTAGTTTAACTACTGTTATTCCTTTTTCAACCTGTTTCAATTGATCCTCTAACTTGTCAATCTGGTCCAGAATCGTAACTAGTGGACTCGCAACTTTCTCGGGATCATAACTAATTAACAACACATGTACGTCAGACGTGAAAGATAACTTAAATCTCTCATCAAAGACTACGCCCTTGCGTACTCTCACTTCACTGTTCACACACATGCAAACAGCTATCAAACACACTGCTGCGAAAAGTCGGACACTTCCCATGGCTAATTAACTAACCTAAGCCTATCGCTTATCCTGGCTAACTGACGCCAAGTCTAGGCTCACTGCCTTTTAAGGGACGGTCGCTCTCTCTCTCTCTCTCTCTCTCTCTCTCTCTCTCTCTCTCTCTCTCTCTCTCTTTCGGCAGAAGAGGGAGTTCGGGGAATGTGCTGAAACTCAGCTGATCCATCGGCATCCAGCACAGGGTATATTGCTGACACATTCCAATTGTCTGAACTCGTCAACTAATTTTCTGGCACGATCTTGACGATCGAAGCATGAACCTCGTATACATTACCTCTGGCTATGCTCTTCACAGTTATTTTATCATGGTTAGTATGAATTACCCTGAACGGACCAATAAAAGCTGATTCGAACTTATGCTCTCTACTCTGAAGCCGTTTTATATACACACGATCCCCAATCTGAATTTCGTGTGATTTCTTTTTAAATTTCCTGTTGTAACTATGAATGTTCCTCTCCTGGGCTATCTTTGAAAACTTATTTGTAACTTCAAAAGCCCTCTTATTTACGTTGGCAACATAAGTACGCAAATCTTCTACGTTATACACAGGTAGATTCTCCTTTTTCATTTTTATTGGAAGGCCATGGAACAGACGAGAAAGCGGTAATTAGACGCGTGTCATCTCTGTCACTTGTTCAGATCACATTGATTAAATGTACCTCCCGCTCGAGTATGGCCTTTAGTTAAAGAGAAATGGCAACGTGTACACATTGATTTGATAGGCCCATTGCCTGTATCACACGCAGGACATAAGTATATTTTTGTGCTAGTAGACGCGTGAACTAGATATACATTCGTGCAACCTTTGATTGACAAGTCTACCCAGGAAGTCTTGACTGAAAACTAAGTAATAAGGTTGTATCTCCAACACACTCATTATATCCTGTGTTTAAGGCAAATTGAGCTTTAGACAACATATCTGACCAGATACTCGGATTATCTGCTACGAGGTATTTAAGCTTACTAATTAAGACCCGATTCTTAGGCTCTACTAACCCATTTGAACTAGGTCTATATGCAAGAATGGGGGAATGCTTAATGCCATACAATTCAGATATTCGACTGAATACTTCATTTACAAATTCGGTTCCGTGATCTGACACAATTTCTTTAGGAGTACCGAACAGTTCAATGAAAGCTCTTAGCGCTCTAGCGACTTCCTGGGTAGACTTTTCAATCAAAGGTTGCACGAATGTATATCTAGTTCACGCGTCTACTAGCACAAAAATATACTTATGTCCTGCGTGTGATACAGGCAATGGGCCTATCAAATCAATGTGTACACGTTGCCATTTCTCTTTAACTAAAGGCCAAACTCGAGCGGGAGGTACATTTAATCAATGTGATCTGAACAAGTGACAAAGATGACACGCGTCTACGTACCGCTTTATCGTCTGTTCCATGGCCTTCTAATAAAAATGAACAGTGGCCCTTCTAAGGGTGTTCGCCACGCCTACGTGACCGGATACTGGTGACGAATGCGATAACGCTATGGCATTCCTTATGAAAGGAGTGGGTAGCACAGTTCGATAAATCAACTCATTTCGTTTCAAATCAGTGACATACAAAACATCGTCTTCTATTACAAATCTATTAGTTGGAAGCGAGATATTATTAGGGAATTCTTCTGTTTCTCCTCTAACGTAAGCCTTAACTCATCTTCATTCTGGGCCTTTATTAGCTGTGTTATGTCCCATTCACAATCATCATCACAGACTTTATAAGCTTCAAGGACAGGTTCATTCATACACTGGGCATTTACTTCATTCATTCCTTCACTGGGCCCGACAAACTCACGTACACACTCTGTCCTATCAGCTAAGTTCTCTCCCAGTGGAGAGGGGTCATCGGGTACCGTCGACTCGCGTTCCCGTGCAGCCCGTGACGTACTCATCGACCTCGTTATAGCGGCCACAGAACGAGATAAGGCATCCGCTACTACATTAGTTCATCTGGGTATATATTTGAACCCGACGATGTCAAATTCTAACAATGCTTCCAACCATCTATTCTGGCGACTTGATGGATCCGATTTCCTAAAAATGTACGATAGGAGTTGATGATCAGACTTACAAATTTTATGTCCCAGTAGAAAATAACGATTTCTTTCTAACACCCATTTAATGGCCAATGCCTCTTTATCTAACACTGAATAACGGGGTTCCGGTCCCTTCAATGCTCGTGAAGCGAACGCTACGGGACGGAGAATTCCGTCATCATCCATCTGTTCTATAACTCCGCCAATGGCATCATCGCTAGCATCGCATGCCACGTAGAACTCCCGATCAAATTTAGGGAAGACTAAGAAACTATCTTCAGATAAAGCTTGTTTCAATTTTTGAAACGCATCTTCGTGTTCTCGAGTCCATTCAAAGTTCTCTGTTTTTCTAAGTTTATCTAAGGGTCGCGAGATTTTTCCGAAATCTTTAAAGAAACGTCTGTAATAGGACGCTAATCCTAAAAATGAACTAACTTGCTTAGGGGTTAGAGGCTGTGGAAATGCTCGAATAGCTTCTATCTTATCCGCCATCGGGCTTACGCCCTTGTTAGATAACATGTGACCTAGAAACTGAACCTCTGGCTGGAACAGCTGACACTTTGCTAGGTTGACCTTCAAATTATGACGTCTCAATGCTTCAAGGACTTTAACAAAATTTGTCATATGCTCTTCTACAGTATTTCCCAAAATTATTGTCATCAAGGTAGATTAACACTGCATTGCCTACCAATCCAGAAAATGCGCTCATCATTACGCGTGAAAAATGCGCGGGCGCATTCTTTAACCCAAATGGCAAAGTATTACAATGAGTCACCAGTAACAAATGCAGTTTTCTCCCCTACTCTTGGGATCGAGTGCTATTTGATGATACCCAGACTTAAGGTCCAACGTAGAAAAGAACATGTTATTCCTAACTTTATACAAGATCTCCTTGATTGATGGGAGGGGGAATAAATCACCTTTCGTTACGCCATTCAATTTACAGTAATTTACACATATGCGTTAAGCGCCAGACTTTTTCTTTAATGATATTGAACATGTGTTAAACTATATCCCAACTCTTTTAATGCACATGCGCGATCTGATGAGGTACTTTTCTGAAAGGCGGCGTTCAACACTAAATCAACATTCATTTCTACCCATGCAATTAGCGTACCTTCTTTGATTAACACTGGCACTGATGAAAAGTTGTGGAATAATATTCTTACCTTCCCTTCTTGTATCTGCACTACTGTATTGAGTCCTGCAACAAGTTATCTTCAAAGTCTACATGCAGCACAAGTACGCCCACCCGTTCTTTCACATTTCCATTATGCACATACAGTTCAATCACCATTGCAACACAAGGGTCTATACACACTTCTTGTGTGAGTCGAAGGTCCCACTTATCAGTTACGTTAACAACAGGTTCTATTACGGGTGCTATTGATGCGACTGTCCCTCCTATGGGTAGGATTCGATCCCTCAAAGTTACAGTTAAACCCTCAGGACATGAAAGTACATTTAACCCTAATAACCAGATCGCATCTGAACCAAAAATAACATCTATACCCGCAATACCCAACTCAGGAATGATGTAGAAATAATGAATGAATTTCTCGTCTCCCAACTCAAAAGGTTCTGAACAAAAACTATTTATGAGAACTTCTTTTCCCCTTAGAGTCGCTGAGAGTCATCCTTGTGCTTGCGGCATGGACCAAGCCGCAGGCGGCGGTAGTTGTGTCGCTGGGGGCCACCATCCTGGGGATGCATGCGTAAACCCCACCGGATGATTGGGGGTAATATGACGTCGTTCCCATCGCAGGCACTGTTCCAATGGCTGATTGGGGTG
Source organism: Palaemon carinicauda (assembly GCF_036898095.1). Taxonomy (NCBI): domain Eukaryota; kingdom Metazoa; phylum Arthropoda; class Malacostraca; order Decapoda; family Palaemonidae; genus Palaemon; species Palaemon carinicauda. The sequence continues at coordinate 83,172,523 of NC_090735.1, read as the reverse complement.
TTTCTGTTGCTACCGCGGTGGTGGTTCGAGCCGCATTACATTGGCTCGCGTTGTGTCCCCGCTGTTTGCAATTATAACAATACACCACCTTCTGATTTTTGGTCTTCGGTATCGCTCCTTGTCCCGACGATTTCTTTGGTCCACTCGGATGGAGCCCTGACGATGACGATGAAGGTTGCTGTTTCCGTTGTCCTTGTAGCTGGCGTGCGGCTTCCATGGTTTCTATTAAAACCCGTACGTTTTCCATTGCCCTCTCCACAGGTATGGGCTGCATCAGTTTAACCCCACGCATATCCGGGTACATGCATAGCCATAATCTTCTTCAGCCAGGTGTCCTTCACGCCTTCTAATGCATAATGGCCGTCCAAAAAATCGTCTAAGTCTTTTGCTATCCGTTCGAAGAAGTCGAAGTAATGTTCGCCTTCCCCCGAACAGGAACGTAATTGCAAATGTGCTGATGCAAACTGGCAGTGCCTAGTCTCCGTTGTAAGTGTTCTTTCAGGTGTTCCCAAGACCTGTTATCCATGAATTCAATGTCCCTTTTTACCCTCCTATGGGCTTTTCCTCTAATTCTCTGTTTTGCCAAAACAATTCTCTGACGTTCTGACCAGCATCGTTCCAATGTCGCTGCTTCCACGGATGCGAGGAACGCTTCAGTCGATATATATTTTCTCCCTCGCCGTGGCACTATATTTTTAATGATGGGGACATACTCTGACAGTGGTGGGAAACCACTAGAGTCGCTGTTACTTCCATTTCCTCCGAGCAGGGGTTCGAACCCATCTTCTAGTGAAGGGATGTTTTGGTATGCTCCCTGCTGTGTTTGTCTCTCTGCGCTCCTTGACGTTTCACTGTGCACAGGTTCTCCTTGTGCTTGTATTCCTACATAATGCTGTAGGCCTCTGACAGCTTCGTCAATCTCGATGTATAATTCTTCAAGTTCCTATGCACTCTTTGTAATTAATTATTTTTTTTCACTAATTGTTAAATCATCCCACCTCTGCCACCAAAAAATGTCGAAGTCCTCAACAATTTTAAATCAAAATAAATCAAAGTTCAAAAAGCGGGGTAAGGCAGAGGCGAATCTATATTCATGTGTATTTCACTAAGAAAATTACATCTCTTTGAGCACACTTAAGTTACTTGAAAAGTCTGAAAAATTATCGATCTCATTCATAAAAATAAGTGCTCTTCTAATACAATTTTGATTACTGTTATATTATTCTTTGGCGAACAAACGCTCAGGGGACGAAGGAACAAATGCATGAATTTACTTTAAAGTCCCTCTCAATTTTCTTTCTACTCCAAAACATTTAAGTATAGGTTCTCAGAATATTGGTCTTAGGAAGCAGTGTAATTACAAGACCAGTATATCTACGACTCGTGGCGACTCAGACCCGACTGAGTGTCGGGCAAGGCGGGTCGCTGGGCGTGACCCATAGCGTCCTGGGAAGAGACCATATATGGTCATGGAGAGGAATTGTTCGTTACTTCCAACCAGATCCATCCAGAAAGCCTTCGTCTCCTGGGCCGTTGCTCTCCCAAAGAATCTGCGGAAACAAGGAGGATACAGAAAAAACCCTTCATCTGCAGACCAACTTGGAGACAGAATCTTGTCCCCAGTAGAAGCTGAGACAGCATACACTCCCAGGCGAGCCAGCAGACTGAGGTCCTTCACATGACCTCAAACAGAGGTTCCAAACAAGGTGTACATGACAATATATATAAATATATATACATCTATATATACATATATATATATATATATATATATATATATAATATATATATATATGTGTGTGTGTAATATATATATACATATATATATATATACATACATACATACATATATGCATATCTATACATATATATGCAAATATATATACATTTATATATATGCATATATATACATACATATACATGTATATATACATATATATACACATATACATAAATATACATATATATACATATGTATACATATATATACACATATATATATATATATATAGCCTATATACATACATATATACATATATATACATATACATATATATACATACAGTATATAGAGTATATATATAGATATATATATGCATATACATATAATATATATATACATATATATATATATGTGTATATATGTATATATACACATATGTATATATATATAATATATATACACATATATGTATATATATATGTGTGTGTGTGTGTGTGTATATATACATATATATACAGATATATACATTCATATATACACACACACACATATATATATATATATATATATATATATATATATATATATATATATATATATATATATATATATACATATATATATATATATATATATATATATATATATATATATTATATATATATATATATATACATATATATATACATATATATATATATATATATATATATATATATATATATATATATATATATATATATATATATACAAACTGGATTCGTCAGTACTAGTACTACCCTGGTGTTCGGGTGCTACTTCAAGCTCCGAATAGTATACCCCAACTGAAAGTCCTGAACCAATAATTAAATGCAAGGACAATAACGCAAGAGCGTGATAAGAAGCAGTAGTGTATGGAGATGAAGTTATCATAAAATCTGCCTGTTTCTTTAACTTGAATTCTTTGAACGATGTGGTTAGAGCATGTAATAATCTTAATTGCCTCCAAGGGAGGGATCCAAATGAGTATACAAATTACCTTAGTAATTTAGTTGATAAAGCATTTTGAACTCTCAATAGCAGGGTAAAAAGGTAAAGGGACATAAATGGGTTAAAAAATATATCATAGATTCCCTCCAACGATCTTCTTTCTTTATTCCTATAAATTACTGTTATCTTCATATTGTCATCTAAACAGGTTGCACGAAGTCCAACAAGAAGACAAACGTTTAGTCAGAACACAAAACATAAAGGAATTCGACAAATACAGTCACCCCTCATTTTTCGTGACGGTCAGGTAACAGAGACAGGCGCGATAAGTGAAAATCGTGAATGTGAGTTGCCCTAGGGCGTTCTAACTCCTTACTTAACAAGTCATTGCCCCTTCCTTCCGTGCGGGTGCCCGAGTGGCGGATTAACACACTAAGTATTATTATTATTATTATTATTATTATTATTAAATGCATATAGCCATAATAACCTCCCCCCCCCAAAAAAAAAAAACAGTTGTTTTGCTTGTATTTCAATCATCTTATTAATTTTTTTACCTACATAGTGGTTTGGAATGATTGACTTAACAACATATAATAAGCTCTCTGTAATGATATACTGTAGTTATATATTTAAATAAAATAAAAATAAGAATTAATTTTATCTTTACAATAAAAGCATTCGTTTAGGAATTAGAACAATGAGGATTGTTTATATTTTTGCCAAGAGGGCGGTAGATGCTATGTTTACATATTCTCAATGACGAATATGTCAAGTTGTAAATATTGTTAGAACTCATAAATCGTTTTATTATTTTACTTTCACTTTCTTAAACAGAAATACAGCTTATTTTATAAACTAAAAAGATAAATATCTTAGAAATATTTGTTTCTTTTAAAGAAACAAACAAAAACAGTGCATTTGATTACTGTACACCTCTCTCTCACAAACACATGTGCTATACAATTCTTGCATATACTGTAGCAGAGGAAACCGAATTCTTTGTTTCCTTTCAAAAATGTCAGTTAAATAAAACACAAAAAAATTTCCAGAGTATAAATCCATTTGCAATCATAGCATAAAATATCCAATTTCGTTAGCTAACCACTACTTTTAGTGAACTCGATTATTGCATTCTAGAAAATTATTATGATTTAGATAATTGTTTATTTAATAAAATATTTATTTACTTTTGTTTTAAATTTCGTGTGTATTTTAACAATCAAGACTTACTGACTTCTCTTTGTTTTTCATTTGATGGTTGGGATCAGATCAGCTGATGTACATACGAATCAATAACAAAGAGTATCGTTTATACGATTTCTAACTTATTCAAGACATCTATATAGTTAATATAGTATTACATTAGCACCAATGTGTTGTAAGCTGTCATGATTTTCATGTACATTTATAGCTCTCATTATTAGCTATATCTCTCTCTCTCTCTCTCTCTCTCTCTCTCTCTCTCTCTCTCTCTCTCTCTCTCTCTCTCTCTCTCTCTCTCTCTCTCGGTAACAAATGAAATCTGTTTCTTTACAAAGTCTCAATTGAATACTCACTGATGGAGCTGCAATAAATAATTTCTTAAGCTTTATAATCAAGCACCACAGAGCTAAAAATTATAATGTTCCTGCATTGGCAACGTGAATGGAACTCCGGTTAACTTCATACGATTAAACTCAAGAGTTCAAGTAAATAAAATTATGAGAGAAGTATTTCAAATAAAACTATTGAATTTAGTATGCTCATTGGAAAATGATAGATCAAGTAATAATTGTTTCTTTTGTGAAATATGAAATATCCTTCAGTAGTATGGTTAATAATAAGGGACTTATTTATTCGAAAGTTAAGGTTACCGAAGGCAAACCACTCAGGGTTAATCAGCTGATTTGTAAAATCATGAATGGAAACAATGGACAGGAATTTTATTCGCTATGTTTTTATTTACTACTACAATACTAAAATGTGAATATTGCATGCATTATTAATGGATACATTTAAAGGAAACACCAGTTTAATAAAAATTCGTCTTATTTCAAATATAGCCATAATTTTTTACCATAGTAAATGGATATACGGTGTACAGTTAGAGCTAGGACGAGCTGGGTAGAGAGAGCTAGAATGAGCTGGGTAGAGAGAGGTGTAAATGGCACAAAGCACTCCCTTAGTCTTAATACTTTGATTGGTTTTACTTTATATCAGTGATGCAATGGACTCCAACCTGGGGTCTACGGTTGGACCTCTATACTTTAGCCTTGAATCCGAGGGCTCTTTTTAAGATGGTCACTGTTCCCTTATGGCGGCAATCTGCACCCCATTTATGCTTGGGCAACTTGGTATCGCCTGAAGGTATTGTCTCAGGTTTTTCTTCAAAAGTCCTGTTGCCCCACCACAACAGGTATTATTCCTATTTCTGTCACTTCCCAAGTATTTTTCAGATAATTCTTTAGTTCTTGATATTTTGTCTCTTAGCTCTGTTGAGGCCAAAATCACCAGGTACTATCACATCTATAATCTTTGCTGTTTTTCCTTTTTTTATTCCAGATAAAGATATCAGGTCTTTCTATATATCTTCCTGTTCGGATTATCTTATAAAAGATGGTAATGCATCCATGGAGGTAACTGGATCTGGTTCATGCTCCCGTACCTTATCTTTTACTTCAATTTTGTATTCTTTACATATTTTTCAATATATATAGATATTTACAGATTTTATTGTGGCGAGCTGTGTAGTGACCATCGTAGGGCCTGGAAGTCTGAAACCAGATGACCAACATTCCCAACTGCTGCATGACAAAAAATACACTGGTCGTTTCCAGATATGCCCGCCATTTTCTTGAAGCCGTTTATTAGGAGGCCTTGGTCTTGTGCTCCTATTATCATCCTTTCTCCATCAAAACTTAAATTTCCATTCCCTATCCATGTGAGTGACTCTCCTTTGTCTATGTAACTTTTTTTCAGTTCTTGGAATCTTCCTGCTCTTCCATGGTGTTTCCACCTTTCCATTCTAAGTTTTTCCTCTCTAGAACTGAATTTCTGCCTTGTCTTCCTGGCTATCATTGTTGCTGAAGTCTGTTCAGTGCCCTTTTTATCTTCTAGCAATTCTCCTGCAAAGTTCTTAGCCTGCTTTGTTATTGATGTTAGTTAGCTCAGGGCTTCATCATGATGTTGGGCAACCTTTTTGATGTTTTCATCCTCAGAACTTTTTAAGTATTGCGATAGCGCTATACTTACTATTGCTGCTCTGTAGGCTTGATTGATTTCGGTTAAGCTTAGTCCACCTTCTCTGGGTGGGAGGTATATTCTATCCATACACTGATTTCTAAATGTGCTTTACAGGGTGAGAATCTTCCTGGTCTTAGTATCCATCTCATCTATCACCCTGTGGCCAGTGTACAATACCAAAACCATGAAAAAGGTAAAGATTTTGAAACTGAATTATCTTTACTGTAATTGACTATCGTATGTTTGAATAGGTTTCTATAAGAAGAATTGTTATTTCAATGAAAAAAAAAAATAGCATTTATATAGAATTTACGATAATCAATAACTTCATTTGTTAAATGGAAAATGAAAATTTTTTTAAGAACGCTTATTATAATTTTCATAAAAGAATATGAAATTTTTTCATTTTTTTTAGTATGAAGCACCACGATGATACAGGAAATGAAATATCCCTTTACTGGCAGCCAGTTCAGTTAGCTGTTTAATCATTCAATGTTGTCAAATACTTTTTATTCTCATGACCGCTGGTTCATACAGCGGTGATATTTTCACAAATTGAAAAGGAATGAAAAGCAGAGCGGAGCATGTGTTATGTTCTTAGCTCATGCTATGTTTAAAGAGATTTCTTTAAAAATGGTTAAGAAATAAGAGTAAAGAGGAAAACTCTTTCTTTATAAAACAAACAAATCGTTATAAGCTTTGAGGCGAGAGTATGAAAATATATTATGAACATTATTCGAAAACAATTAATTGAAAACAATTATTCGAAAAACTGGTATTCGTATGGAAATTGTTCGAAAGAACGTTATTAAAAAGGACAACTATCCGTAATGATAATTATCCAAAATGTTGTTTGGACGTTACCGGAACATTATTCTAATAGAAGAAAAATTCAGCACAGCTTCTCATAATGGATGCAAGGTCAATCAGTGTTTGTACCGAAAGATGTGGTCTAAAAGTGAGATACGATACAGATTCCAGTTTTGCTTTAAGAAACCGAATTCTGGTAGCCATAGCCTTTGTCCTGTAGACAAAGTTACTGAATCGTTTGAAGCGTTATTGGATTAAAATATATATAAAGCCTTCAATTGTAAATCCTGTTTTAGATTATTTTGTAGATTCATGGATTGACCGTCCTTCAAGACGTCATCAACGTAGTCCTATGTTTGAAATATGTATGTGGCCTTGTTTTGAGAGCGTCAATACTGATTTGCATAGGACTAACAACGCCCTCGAACCCTTTTACAGCAAATTACATCTCACCATCCTATAATATGAAAGTTCCTAGACACTAAAAAACAAAGCAGGGTTTGAAAAACATTCATATTGCAAAAATAAGAGCAGGAAACACAAGAAATACCGTGATTCAGATAAAAGGCTAAAAAAAATATTATTGGCATACTTTGGCGAGTATTCAGTATTAGAGTACTTGCGTGCTGTAGCGCATAACTTCCGTTTATTAGTAATTTTGTTCTATTAGGAATTTATCGTAATGATGAGATTTGTGTTTAAATGCGTTTTCTTTTGTATACTTGCATTTTTGTATTTTTACCACCTTGGTTTGATTAAAGAATTATGTATTTCGAATAATTGTGCTTTCTAATAACTTTCTTTCGAACAAGTTTCCATTCGAAAAACTGTTTTTCGATTAGTTGTTTTCGAACAGTGTTCACATAATCGAAAAGATAGAATAGGCCAGACGCTTCTCTCGATAGATACGGGAAAGAATATCCATGTTTTATACAATAAATTTGTCTATACAAAATCTGCATTAAATAGAATTAACACTCAAAATGTTGTAGGAAATTCGAAGAAAAGGTAATAAGAAAGAAGGATAATACCCAATAATAAAGGATATAATGAAGAATTGAAATATGTGAATAACAGAAATCAGAAATATTAACAAACAGAAAAAAAAAGGAAGAATGAAAGATGAAATATTATATGATAATATTTTAACGAATGTGGATAAAGTCTTATTTTTCTGTATTTAGATATTTAAACCGAAGTGCTTATCATATATTATGAAGGAAAGAATCAGATGTTATTAAAACGAGAATGATAAGCTGAAAATCAAATAAGAACAATGAAAGGAAGGAAAATAAATTGAAGGTATAATAGATTAAAATTTAATGTAAAGAGAGGGTATAGGGAAACCATATTAAAGTAAAATTTATTCATAACTAAATTATATATAACAATGTTGGTAATAGAATTGAATAATGAAAATTTACGGATTAGGGAATGTGAAGAGGATCGAATGAATTAAGATGTATTTGATTTACAGTGTTTTAGATGATTTATGAGTTTATTAAGGAAATTATTTAAAAATACAAGTTTGTACTGTAATGAAACCTACAGTACAATTTGTGAACTACTTGAAAACAATGTAGTGTTTTGTTTGTGGTGTTATGCGACTGCAGGTAGGCAGTTGTTACATGGTTAGGGGAGCTAGAGTTTGACTCAAGGGCCCTCATTATACGAGGATTTTCGCTCTTCACGGGTGTTACTGTTACTTAATCCTTGCGAAGAACAGGGCCCGTCTGTATCTCCCATTCTATTATAAAATTTAGGTAATGAGCCTTTCATGAGTAAATAAGCCTCCACTTTGTGAATCACCGATTTGAATGTCTAGTTAATATCTCTTCGAGGTTCAGACTGAAGCTGCCTGATTATTTTTCTTTTGATTAATCTAGAATTTATAGCAGTGACCAAAGTTTGTTCAGAATCAGACTACAGAACCAGCCAACTTACTAACTGTGGAGAAATATATTTATTTTTTAATTGTTGTTGAGTGGGACCTTGGTGTTCTGGGAAAGTCTTCCTACACCATATAAGCAAAGAGCAGCAGGGGAGGAAAAGGAGCACTGACTATCACTCAAGGCACAAATACCCTGTTAATGACTTTGATGATGTAGTTCACATGCCTTCACTTTAAATGCAAAAACAAAAAAACAGTACTCTGTCCTGAAAACTTCACACGTGAAATAAAAGTAATGTGATGGCTTACTTTAGCTTTGTCAGGTCTAAAGCTATCCCACTCTTAGGCTCAGTTTCTGCTCTGTCTCAGGGACCCCAGTGAGATGCTGAACAGGAATTTTACGTAAAAAAAATTGAGACAATGTCAATGGATGGGAGCAATGATGTATTGCAGTAAAGTAAAAGTTGAAGATAAGGATCTTTACCTTCGAAACATAGAATGAATACTAAAGGCTTGTCCACACTATCGGGTATGCCCGACGGGCAAACAGTGATACCAGATCCGGTAACGCCAACATGCACACTAGGAGAGTAAGTTGAAGTGGTGGTCATGGTGGCAGACACGAAGGTGACGTCAGAAACGAGGAAATGACGGGCATACATGAACAGGCAGATTGGCAGAAACTGTCTCGGCTAGTAAACTGAAGCAAGTCAGGGGCTGGGACGAACAAAGTTTACAGCCGCAAATTATGGTGCGTTGTGACCTTTTTTTCCGCACCCATAGTGACACTGTATTAATGAGAGATTATAGATAAAGGAAAGTTTTGGAATTGTGTATAAACTATTCAGCATGATTGCTACTCATAAAAAAATTATTTAATTTCAAACAAGTTCACATGATTTAACTCTCTCTCTCTCTCTCTCTCTCTCTCTCTCTCTCTCTCTCTCTCTCTCTCTCTCTCTCTCTCTCTCTCTCTCTCTCTCATAAACAAAATGAATTCTCTCTCGTTCCTCAAATATGCCCTTAATTCTGGATTCTTATGCAATTTCTCATGTTGCCAAGTTTAATACTTTTCTTTAATCGATTTTTGTAATTTCATATTAAAATGTATGGGAAGGTACCCTTGTGTTAGGATATGAGTTAGAAAAACTGTAAATATCATAAGGGGCTTCTTATGACAAATATAAAAGTTTTTAGAAATAAGGTTGGCTGAAATTATTACCTAATATGAATAACTGTTATGGATATTTTATAGAATATAATAGCTTCATATCTAAGGTGGCACGTGGCATGAATGCGTTTTCATTTTTTTCATTTGAGTACCTCCTAAGGATTAATATCTTGGGGAAGTTATCATATGTTATTGATGTCTGCTGTTTTCTCTTTGCCCGCCAGTCTTCTCCATGTAAACAAGTATGATCGTGGGCTACACTCCATCCGGTATCACTATTTGTTGCCAGATCCTCGTCAGTAGTTTTCCACTTCTGACGTCATCACTCCTCATGCTTGCTACCCATTGGAACTTGGTATCACTGTATGCTCGTCAGGCATGACTGATAGTGTGGACAAGCCTTTAGTCACTTGCTAACACACTCCTTTCAATATATCGGGTATTCTGTCCCGAGATTGAATATTCATGCTAGACATAATCAATCAAAAAAGGAAGTAGTAATACAAAAGGGTGTAGTTAACCTAATCTAATTATTTTATCACACAAAACTTACATTGCAAAATTGGACATCTTAGCATCAAGCAAAAGATGTTAAAACAAACAAAAAGAAGTAAAAGAAATGCAGCTCAGCAAATTCAAAAGGCAATTAAAATATGCGTGACTTGAGGTCTCTTGCAATGATAAATGATTGAAGTGGGGTCGGACATGTGGTCTTGTGACCCAGAGCTGGAGTAGTCTAAAGCAAAAAGTTTTACCCAAAATTTGTACAACAAATCCCACGCACTCAGCCCAAATTATGTTGAAGCCAATTATATCTAAAACAAGTGAAAATGAATCTATGCTAATCTAAAATGGGGGAAAACTTTAAGTGGCCACATGATTTACCGGCACTCCTTACAGTACTTGCAAAGTAGCCCTCTGTCCAGAAAATGGCTGTTGCTTGCACCTTTCGTCCTTTGGCTCACCCCTGGAATCCTCGCTTCTTGGCAGGTCAGGTATTGTTGGCACAGTTCCCAGGATAGTCGGGAAAAAGACTATCTCTTTTTCCAGCCGACAGGATACTGGTACTCTTACGTCCTCTTTATGGTGGGAGTCAAGTGTGGGTGAGCCAGAGCAATGCAGATTGTCCGCCAGGCCAGGATGGCGGTGCGAGAACACATGGGCCGACCCTCAGTTCGCGTGGGCTCACCTGGGTTCAGCTTCCAAACAGGTGAGGGTCATTGGGCTTAGGATAACCCAGTTCAGGTGCCATATCGGGACTTAAGGGCAGGGCAATGTAACGTTGTAAGGAATCAGTAGGAGGCACGATTTTGGGCAAAATACAAAGAGAAATCCTGCAGCTGTAAGGCGATATACTTTACATACATAAAAAACCTACCTATTCTGGCTTACTAAAAATTGATAATTTAAATTAGTAAGTAGCAAAGGGCTGGTGCGATGGGCATACATCTTAAACTTAATCAGACCTGAATAGATAAAATAAGCTCCTTATAAGTCAGCAGCATTAGCGTTAGATTCAAAACCAGTATAATGATTTATCTCGACATACGTAGTTTATGGAAAGAACATCGTACGCCGGCGTAAGGCTTTTGTTTTGCATTACTACGCAGTGAGGTCACAACCATCACATATAGTATTGTCAACAATTTAAATTAGCACAGTCTACCCTTGTTTCGGTAAAGAAAACGTAAAGTATGGGAGCGAAAGTTTCAGGGGTAACTGCAATATTGGGAGGGAAACCAAAATACTGAAGAAAAGAAGAAGAGTGAAGGAAATTTCTTCACACGAACAATTCATGTTTCCCATTGAAACTTTGTTATTTTGGGGTTACCTCACATTCTTAATTTCTTTTTGTTTCTCAACGGATTTCTTTCATTTTAAAACATCATTAAAAATAATTTTATATTCTAAAAGTTGCATATGGGAAAGTTGTAGATCCATTTTTTTCTTTTCTATTTACTGTTTTATCAATGTGTAGGAATAACTTTCAATGGCAGGCATTTTTCACATGGAAATTTTCCTTTTTTTTTTTTTTTTCTCAGAAAATAGATGTATAGACTGTAGGTTATAAAATTCTCTATCCTTCCATGTTTGAATGATAGAAAAAAGATTGTCAATATTGAAAAAAGTTGTAGGAATATGTCAAGTTTTGAGAAAATGATCTTCAAAGTTTTTTGTAGATTGGTTGAATATACTTTACTATGCATAAGTATGGTCTTATATGAGTTATTAACCTCTACAGTGGGAATCGTAAGGACATAATCATCATTTTTCAGAGGTTTTTACTAAGCAAAGATGAAACCCTTCCCTCAAATCTAGAAAAATATACACCATGTACCAAGTGCCCAAACATGAAAAAGATATTGCTATCACAATATGTTTTTTTAGCATAATCTATGGGTAAATTTTATGCTTTATTAATATTTATTTATGGCCTCTGAAAATTTATGCATCTTTCACCATAAACATAACATAAAGATTTTCATTATATAAACACAGACATAGAAACATGGCCTTCAATATTTTTTCTTTGAGAGATCAGTTGAATATACGTTAGTATGCATAAGTATGGGCTTTTAATGGTAATTTCCCTCAACACTGGTTATCATAGACATAACCATCACATTTCAGGGTTATTTACCAAGTAGTGGTGAACCCTTTCCATTAAATCTAGAAGTATATACGGTCCATGTACCAAATGCCCACACATGAGTAAAACAGTACTACCATATATTCTCGTCTACATATTTTCTGAGCAAATCTTATGCTTTAGGCATATTTAGTTATCGTCTCTGACACATTTTGCATCTTGCAGCCTAACCATAACATAAGAATTGTAAATATATAAACAAATAGAAAAGGAAATACGAGGAATATAAGTTAGAGAACCTCAGCAAACGTTTATTTACAACACCATTGAAAGAAGAAAAATAGTGCAGTTTGCATTAAAAAAGAAATATGCGAAATATGAAATCTAGATGTTCTCCCAGCCAAAAATGCATAAATCAGAATTTCCAAAATTACAAGCAGAAGTCATGATAGTGGCATTTAAATTGGTACTAAGTGTACTATGGTAACCTTTTAAATAATTTCTTAAGGTTTAATTATTTGTTTTATATATGAAGGAATTATACATAATAATAGAGGTTATAATAAAAAACCTTCATATCTTTGAAATTGATTCAATAAACTGAGGTGATAGATGAGAGGAGAATAGGAGGTTGTGTGGAGCTACTTGGCGAGACGTTTGTCAAAGTGGTCAAGTTCACATGCTTTGTTAATAGCGTGAGGGTCGTCAGCTTCATTTTCTTCGCCAACAGCTTTATTAGTCAAGGTTTCTTCAAGGATATTGAAAGTTGCTTCAACATCCGAGGAAGCTTTCGAGGTTGAGAACACTGGTATAAAGTATATGGCCTTGGAAGTTTGTATCATTTTTCGCTTTTCTCATCATAAAACTGACAGTAGCCTTTTAACTTTCTCTTGTAAGAACATAAGGCTAAATAATACCCATCTCTTCCTCTGGTATTCACTTCACGTGCTCAGAAGTTTTTGCATCTTCTTTATCAACTTTCCCGTTTTCCTGCAAATTCCTGGGGCTTGCTTAGGTACTGAAGCCTTATTACGTCCTTTGTTTGTTCTTGTAAGTTGTACCAACTGTCAAATGTAGAAACTGCCATATTCGCCATTTTTTCACCACAATCTAATTTCTTAATTCTGGTAACCTTCATTTTTATAGATTGCTTTGCACGGTTTATCACAGACCTATCACCACTTGTCTTGCACTTTCCATTAGCCATTATGGCTGGAATAATTTTATAAAAGATAATGTAGAGTTACACAAAACGATGAAATATTGTGAATAGTACAGAACAAATTAGTGCACGTCACCACTATTGAACGTGTAACCAAACTGACTCAGCGATGCTGTGGGCTGGCGCAGTGGTGCTCTACATAAGTTGCAGCCAATCAACATACAGTACTACGAAGAAGGTGCATAATTCAGAATTTTAGCTTACAGAAGATTGTGGACAAAATTTAAGTTATGTTCATATGTAGGGTCGTGTCTATTGTATGAAATTTTATAAATTATCAGGTTTTTCTGACCACATATGATTGAAATATGAGACTTCTATATTACTATAATTGTTAAAAAAAGAAAAAATCCTTGGGATCTACTTTATTCACATGATTTAATGTTAACAACAGTATCTGAGTAACAAGTAGTAGAAATGCTTGAAAGATGTAAGATTGAAATAAAGAGAAGATGCTTGAAAATATCTGTAAGCAAAACGAAGCTAACAGTGACTGGATAGGAGGCAAATAAAAAAGTAAGTATGGCCTGTACTTTATTCAGCAGAAACATGGGCACTGACAAAGGAAATGGAAGAGATTTTGGTAATGTGTGACTTACGGATTTTAAGATTCATGGGTGGCATATGGTGAGCAGATCATGGCAATTACATGTAATGTTACATCGCCACCTTGAGCTCAGTGATCTATAGTGCCACAGCAGCTTTAGCCAGAAGTAGTAAAGAAGAAAGGAAACTTCTCATAATTGGTGGCCAGGTGTCATATATAGAAACTAGAAAAAAGGCTGAGAACTTTAAAACTGAAATTGTTTGATTATGTGATAAAGCGGGATGAGGAACACGTGATCAGCAATACAGTACTATAAGTATGAATGTAGCAGGATGAAGACATCTAAGAAGTGTCAGGAAATCATAGTAAGAGGGGAGTTGAAGACCTAGACCTGCTGGAATTTCAGGAATATAGAGCATAAGATAGAAGAGACTGGGGTCCATTTAAATTAATGTCTAACCAAGCAAAGAGAAAAGCTGATGTGAAAAATGTTTAGGTGATGATAGAGGATAAGAAGTTAACACACACAAAGTCTCTAATGAACCTTCAGTGGTTTTATTTCACAGCTTCTTAAACCTCACTGAAGAAAAAAATGTGACCTTTCTGTCTTCTGTCCCTCTGAGCTTAATGGGTGTTTGTTAGGCCCACCTTCTGGGTCATCAACAACCATTGCATGGTCCTTGCCAGTCCTAGCCTAGGTGGCGGTGTCTTAGTCGGTGATTACATGTATGCATATTCAGTCTCCAGGAAATTTTGAGACAGAGGAGTGAGTGGACACCTTGCTTCTACTGTTCATCATGAAGCTGTAACTTTTTTTTTAAAGAGCTCCACTTGAATTGTACACCACACACAGATGTTTTCCAATGAAAATTACTGAAAACTAGTGTGGTACAATCTTACTATATAGACATCATTGCAACAACAGTAGTTCCCAAGTAGGGAAAATATGTCTTTCAGGGAGAGAAACATATGCTCCGATTTTGTGTATAAATGGTCTCTTAACATATAATCATGTGATTCCCAAACATTCTACATATATCACTTTGTACCTACGTCAAGGAAATTTTCATTTTTATCTTTCAATTATTGGGTATTAGTTCCTTTCATATAATAAAAATAGAATAGATTTTCGAAATCAGATTTTTTTCTTCTTATTTTTTAAGATAAACATAAGTTAAGTTTACCATAAAAGGATGACAATCTTTACATTACATGTTTGGGATATAATATATGTGTTTTATTTTCAGCTGGCCATTCCTTTGTTATTATGTAATACATATTAATCAAATATTGTTTACTAGGTGCATTGGTAATGTAAGAAATTAGCTTATGATTGATCTAATCACACAGATATGCTCGAAGTGTAGGACTTGCAGAGTCAGTTTCAGCTCGTAAATTTCTTGAGGCAGCTACTCTATGTGGTGATCATCAAGTTTTCTTTTCAACATTTACATTTTTCATACTGCGTAACACAAGGCTTCGAGGAAGTGCAGCATTTGCTAAAGGTAAGGGCTGTTTTCATTCTTTACTTATTTTATCTTACTTATAGTGAAATTGATAATTTTAAGAATTAGGGCTTATTCATACAGGGCAGTTTTCACCACACAATTTAATACATACTGTTGCAATTTCCAATTTTGCTCTGAATATTTCACTCATAATATCGGCACTTTGGATATTGTCGCGGTGGCTAGATCCCCCTCTCATACATATTATTTGTTGTCTTGCCAAGCTATATAGAAAGGAATGCCATCATTCAAACAGGGCATGAACTGCAGGGTTTGAGGACACTATGTGCTATCATGGCCCATGGATAGAGTTGAAGAGCAATATCTTAACAATAATTGCATATATATATATATATATATATATATATATATATATATATATATATATATATATATATATATATATATATATATATATATATATATTTCATCATCATCAGCCATTACTAATATATTGCAACATTGTAATGCAACACTTAGCGACTCGTTAAAGTTCCCATGCTGCTAGAATACTTGCAATCGAGGTTCAGGGATATGTATACTCCTTTACAGGATATTTCAGTTAATGATTGAATGCTGCCATGGAAGGGAAGGGTTAGGGTCAAAGTGTACAACCTGCCAAGCTAATGAAGTATGGTATCAAAATGTGCATTATTGCAGAAGTTGGCAGTGATTACATCTCATATTTTAAGGCGTACATTGGGGTGTATACTTCAACCTTCGATGCTGCCTTCTCTCCACTTGCCAATCTCCAAGGTAAGGGTTACTATTCTTACAGGGACAAATATTACAACTTACTAGTCCTTTCTCATGAGTTGTATGGCAGTAACATCCACACCTGCAGCACTATTCTGTTCCCCAAAGGGGATCCAAAGGCGCTGCAACTCATTGCGTGTACCAACATTTCCCCGAGACTAGGGAATATTGTTGTCATAATGGTAGTAGGTTGGCCAGGGCACCAGCCACCTGTTGAGATATTACCGCTAGAGAGTTATGGGGTCCTTTGACTGGCCAGACAGGATTACATTGGGTCCTTCTCTCTGGTTACGGTTCACTTTCCCTTTGCCTATACATACACCGAATAGTCTGGCCTATTCTTTACTGATTCTCCTCTGTCCTCATACACCTAACAATACTGAAATTACCAAACAATTCATCTTCATCCAAAGGGTGACTGCACTGTAATTGTTCAGTGGCCACTTTCCTCCTCTTAAAGGTAGAAGATACTTTTTAGCTATGGTAAGCAGCTCTTCTAGGAGAAGGATACTCCAAAATCAAACCATTGTTCTCTAGTCTTTGGTAGTGCCATAGCCTCTGTACCATGGTCTTCCACTTCCTTGGGTTAGAGTTCTCTTGCTTGAGGGTACACTCGGGCACGCTGTTCTGTCTTGTTTCTCTTCTTGTTTTGTTCACGTTTTTATAGTTTATATAGGAGATATTTATTTTAATGTTGTTACTCTTCTTAAAAATTTTATTTTTCCTTGTTTCCTTTCCTCACTGGGCTATTTTCCCTGTTGGAGCCCCTGGGCTTATAGCATACTGCTTTTCCAACTAGGGTTGTAGCTTAGCAAGAAATAATGATAATAATAATAATAATCATTTGAAGAATGTAACCCTCGTGTAACTGGTACCCAGCATCCATAATACAGAGATGAAGGATCGTGACTGTAAGTAGAAAGGCAGCCATGATACATAAAAGTTGTATCGTCAAAAGTCCTTCTCAGACTACAATACTTGATAGTTACAAGGGTAAGTCCATCGAATTCCAGGGAACACTGTTTTGTGTTCCCAAGAAGGACTCAAGAAAACTCAGAGTCATTCTGGACTTGTTGCCACTCAACAAGTTCAAAAGAAACAGCAAGTTCAGGATGTTAATCCTTCTACACATAATGACCCTATTACAAAAAGGGTCGTTCACAGTCTTGATAGACCTGACAGGTGCCTATTGGCAGCTTCTAGTCAGTCGCCCCCTCTCCTCCTACCTAGGATTCAAGTTACAGAAAATAGAGTATGTCCTAAGAGCCATACACAGTCCTAAGTATCTTCACGAAATTAGCGGACGCAGTCATGCAATAACCATGCCTAGAAACAGTTCAGGTAATAAAGTACCTGGGCGAAAGGCTGGTACGGGCAGCACCCGAAGCGGCTGGTGTGCGAGCATCCAAAGAAGTAATCCAGTTCCTGGAACATCGGGGATGCAAAATCAGCTTCAAGAAGTCTCGAGTCTCTCCAGCTCAAAGGTTTCAATGGCTTAAAAACCATCGGAACCTGAGGTCACACTGGCTCTCCTTTCCCTTAGGGATTTAGAAGGAGATTGCAGGGTCGGTTAGGAGACTACGATAATCCGTCAGGATTTCAAGACGCTAACAGGAAAGAGTACTGAACTCTCTCCAGTTCGCAGCACTGACAGACCCAGTGCTAAGAGCAC
The DNA here is from genome assembly GCF_036898095.1 of Palaemon carinicauda. NCBI lineage: Eukaryota > Metazoa > Arthropoda > Malacostraca > Decapoda > Palaemonidae > Palaemon > Palaemon carinicauda. Next base: position 83,154,439 of record NC_090735.1, on the reverse strand, counting down.
AGCTGAAAGATGCGTTAAGAGTCTGGAGAAGATACGCATCAAACGCTCGAAGAAATCTAAAATAACCGATATCGGTCTTACCTTGATCGCTTCTCAACCTATGGTCGAAGGCCAAAAGCTTATTGAGGACCGTGCCCTTGCAACTACCTTGACAATCGAAGATCATCCGCATGGCTGCCTCGACGGAAGAATGGGAAGTTCATTCCCATCAGAGGAAAGCCCATGGGACTTGGTCATCTGTACTCAAGGCCATTCTTATCTACCTTTTGGAAGCCATGGCAGTCCTGTTGAGGTTAGGGAAACTCTCTCCATGCAGATCAGCCCTCCTCAGGCTGATCTGGGACAACGAAGCGATAGTGAGACGTCTGAACCGGCAAGGCTCGAGATCTTCCCATATAGTCTAGGTAATGTTAGCCATCCCTTACCTAAAGAGATGGCTCCTATCAGCAGCTCACGTACAAATGATCCGCAGTGTGACAGCAGATGCCCTACTCAGGCTCAAGCCGATAGAGTCAGAATGGTCCACAGACGCAGACCCATTCTCTCCCAGATGGGAACAAGTCCCCGATCTGCAGATCGACCTCTTCGTGACGAGCTTCATCAAGAAACTACCTCGATATATAGCCCCATACAAGGATCCTCTAGAGGAGATAATGGACACCATGTCTCTAGTAGGGAACGGATGGACCCGGAAATTCCTGTTCCTTCCATCCAATCTCCTGCTGAAGATCCTCAATACGCTGAGATCCTTCCAAGGAAAGGCAGCTCTAGTGGCTCCCAAATAGTTCAAGAGCAACTGGTTCCCTCTAGTGAGGGAACTGAGGCTGAGGCTGGCCCTTGTACTGAACCCAGCATTATCTCAGAGGGTTCAGAAGTTGATTGCCTTCAATTCATCATAGAGAGCCCAAACCCTTCATTTCATGATTTTCTCGCCCTGGTGGTTAAGAAAAGATTTGGGATCTCAGAAGGCAATATAGACTTCCTAGAAGAATACAAGTCTAAGTCAACTAGAAGATAATATGAGTCATCTTGGAAAAAGTGGGTTGCTTTTGTTAAAGCAAAAGGACCGAAAGAAATTTCAATAAACTTCTGTCTGTCCTTCTTTATCCACCTTCATAATCAAGGTCTGGCAGCTAACACGATAACTACGCGTAAGTCAGCCTTGACTAGACCTCTTCTATATGCCTTTCAAGTGGATCTGGCGAATGAAATCTTTGATAAGATCCCGAAGGCATGCGATAGGCTTAGGCCTGCAGCACCTCCGAAGCCCATCTCTTGGTCTTTGGACAAGGTCCTACATTATGCCTCATCTGTGAGCAATGAAGATTGTTCTCTCAAGGATCTAACCCATAAGGTTATTTTCCTGTTTGCTAGTATCGTTGCGCAGGAAGACGTGCGTTGCAGAGTGCAAGTCCGTTGGTATGTGATGCTTCGCTGGGGGCTTGTAAGTCTGGCCACATTCAGTTCACAGAAGTGGGAGAACTGAATCTCTTTCCTGATCCAACCTTTCTCACCAAGAACGAGATACCCACTAAAAGATGGGGTCCTTGGAGAATCTGCCCTTTGAAGGAAGATGTCTCTCTATGTCCAGTAGAGTGTCTAAAGGTCTATCTTCGTAGAACTTCAGACTTCAAGGGAGGACAGCTCTTCAAAGGAGAAACCTCTGGATCAAACTTATCCCTAAAACAACTGAGGGCGAAGCTCACCTACTTCATTCGCAGAGCAGATCCTGACAGTACACCCGCAAGTCATGATCTGAGGAAAATTGCTTCATCACTGAACTTTTTTCAGTATATGGACTTTGAGCATCTTCGCTCATATACTGGATGGAAATCATCCAGAGTGTTCTACAAACACTATGGTAAGCAAGTCCATGAACTGAAGCATTATGTGGAAGCGGCAGGTTGTGTATTAAAACCTGTCGTCTAGTACTGCGATGAACAGTTAATTGGTTGGGACTGTCAATTAGGGTGAAAAGGTGTTGACACTTCCGGTGTGATACCTTTTAAGTGAGTGTCACCATGGTGACACTAAGTCTGTTCAAAATCTCAGGTGTGGAATTATACAGATAACACTTGTGCCGTGTGTACGTAGTACACAGTGTTGATAGTATACAACATTTACAGAAATTATAAAGGAAACATTTATTAAAATTTTTCAGTTTTAGAATGGCACTCATCATTTCTTCCCTTTCAAGAAAGGAAAAATAATTTCTGTGTACATTGCACGTATAATTCCTTTAACATGTTCCATTTAGTCATTTATTAGAAATAAATGTCTATTAGAATGTAATTGCCTCCTTTCTCGCCCTACAATTTGCTCATTAAAGATGCCAGAGTTCTTTTACTTAGTTATTTAAATAAACCTCATATCATTGTATGCTTACAAACAAAACAATGAATATAGTTAACACTGATATTGTTCCGAAAATATACACAAACCGTGAGACCATTTGTATATCTGGTGGATCCTTATGTTTGTTCATACAAGATATGCTAACCTTGAGGCCCCTTTTCTACTGTCTAGTATGACTCTTCCCTGTAGGGGGCAGGAATAACTAACATTGTCTATGATTAGTGGTAATGACGGATAACGGTAACGTCATTTGTCTCAATGGTCCAGATGACCATAGAAAAATTGTCCCAAGGTTAAGGCACCGATGAAAATCCACAGATACAGTACTTTCTAGTAATTCTCTGGTAAACTTCCATCAGGACGACATGGCTTGAGCCCAAAAAACGGATTTTGAATGAAGCGATAGCCATGTCGTCCTGATGGACCCACCCTCCTTTTCTATAGAAAAGGCCTTCGAAAAATCTCTCCCGAAACTACTATATCTGTAGCACCATGCTCAATGCTACAAGGAATGACTGCCATCTTGAATATGGCTCCATCTTGATACTCAATAGTAGTATGGGAAATAGGGTAACCTTGATAACGGCTCCCCTTCCAAAAATTGCAACTCTTCCCCCTCGAAGCGAAAACGCTATTCAGTGTGATGATCGCTGTGTCGTATCAAGGTATACGTTCCCTGATTTATGCGATATCCTTAAGAGAATGTTAAGGATATTCGTGCCAGGAGTTAGAATTCTGGAGACCTAAAGGTAAATTCTGTGGGAATATCACTGTAGTTCATATATCCCTTGGAAGCTATTATTAGGAACCTTCCATCAGGACGACATGGCTATCTCACCCAAAAATAGATTTTTCGCTTCACTCAAAATCCGTTTTCTGTTGAAATGTTTAAATATAATGTCTTTTATTATATATATTTTGTTAAAATGCTGAAATATAATGACTTGTTCAAATTCGGTGTCACTTCACTCACGTATGTACTGCGAACGATAACATTAGCAACGTTACCAACGATACACAGCGTTACCAACGATACGGTGATACATAGCGTTACCAACGTTATGGTGGCATTATTAACGTTAGCAATGATACGGTAATATTATCATGTGTATTTTAAAGAATTTTTCCATATACGATTTACACAATATATATAAAAAAGTACAAAAAGGGTACAGAACCTAACAAACCCACCTAACCTAACCTAGAAATTCCCAGGTCACAAACCCAATATAATGCCCTTTGTTATATATATCATGTTAATCCGTATCACTTCACTCACGTTATGATAACGTTAGTACTGTTACGATAACATTATATATAATGGTTCTTGTTCCGCCATTAGCTCGCTTCACTCCCATGAAAATAAAACATCAAGCTCGTATGTACTGGCAAGCGGTAATGTTGAGCTGCTCACGCTAACATTAGTTATGTTACGCTAACATTACCAACGTTAAATATAATTATTCTTGTTCCTCACTTACGATCACAGGAAAATAAAATATCAACCTGGTATGCACTGGCAAGCGGTAATGTTGAGTTTCGCACTCTAATCAAATATTGTAAAACGAACACATTAAAGATAAAGAAATTAATGACTTACTTTTATGACCGAGACGGCGTAACTTGTGGTTCACGGGGGGTGTTGTGACTGAGTCTGTGGCATCCTAACTGTTTTGTCTTAGTTTAGTACTGGACTTGGAACACTGTGAAGTTGATATATTACATTACGTGATTTGAGAAAATTATCAACATTGGAATTCACCAAAATACTTTCAAGTATGGATTACTTGAACTAAAAAAGACCTGACTTGGGCAAAGGTTTCCACGGAAAAGGGATTGTTGGAAGGTGGGGGTAGGGAAATATTAACACCCCTGTGCAAACTTTACATACGTAGAGGTTCGTGATTGGTTAACGGAACAGCAAACATGAATGAACAGAGCAAGTATTTATGTGAAATCTGGGAGTGACAAGGTAATAACAAAATGTATAAAAGTAATATATGAAGATAAAATGGAATATATGATAAATAATATTTGATGGGTATATAAAATGAGGTGATTTTGTAAGGTATCAAATACTAAAACCAGTAATACTGGGGTCAAACGTAATATGTATACGAGGGTATTACATAACTAATCCAGTAATAGACTTGAACAGAGCTGGTAGAGAGACGGATAGTTACATTTCACGATTAGAGAAGAAATCCAATTGGTGGAGGAAAAGTCTCTGCGTAGGGAGGCGGGGTTTTTTGCGCAGAAGGTCGAAACCTGCTATGTACAAACGAACGAACGGGAACGATGAGAAAAATAAATGAAAAACACTGCTAATGTTAGCATGTTATGCTAACATTTGATCTACATCACACGTTGGCAGCTGTGGTTACTGTATTTTTTCATGAGACATAGCCTTTGCAATGGCACCTCCAAAGTTTATCCATTTATACTGTTTTGTCTTTTCCTCCGTTTATTATACATCCAAGAATGTAATGTATAGAGAAGAAAAGGTTTGTTTTACGTTTATATATCGTTTCCCTAGTATGTTTTCCCCACCTAAAACCCCGAGTTCCCATTATCGTAGGATATATATATATATATATATATATATATATATATATATATATATATTTCTGAAACTATTCAATTGCGACGGGAACTAGTGTCATTTTCAAAGAGAGCGTAATTTTTTCTATTAGAAAAAGTAGTTTTTTTTTCCTAGGTTACATTGCCTTGTAATACAGTAAAATAATACCAACCCATCTTCACCATCGTAGCTAATTGGTAGTTTGTTACTTGGCATTCGATTAATGATAAATTTTTGCACATTTAGACGTGTTTTTTTCATATTCAAATAAGCCATATATATATATATATATATATATATTTTTTTTTGCTACATTAATGTCTGGATTCTCTTAACGACCTCGGGATCAAAGCCCCAGGCGAAATCACACAAAGAGAAGAGCTAGTGACCAGCCCGGAATTGATCCCTGGTCCGGCAAACTTGTAGAGACAGTAACTAAACCACTTGGCCACGAAGAAAGATAAAAATCAATAACAATTTTGCTGTACTTATACCTGTCGAATTCAGGTGTTTTATACTTAGAATTGAAATTAACCCATCTTCACCATCGTAGCTACTTGGTAGTTTGTTACTTGGCATTCGATTAATGATAAATTTTTGCACATTTAGACATGTTTTTTCATATTCAAATAAGCCATATATATTTTTGCTGCATTAATGTCTGGATTCTGTTAACGACCTCGGGATCGTAGCCCCAGGCGAAATCACACAAAGTCAAGAGCTTGTGACCAGCTGGGAATCAATCCCCGGTCCAGCAAAGTTGTAGAGACAGTGACTAAACCACTTGGCCACGAAGAAAGATAAAAGTCAATGACAATTCTCTGCTGTACTTATACCTGTCGAATTCAGGTGTTTAGTACTTAGAATTGAAATTAACCCTTCTTCACCATCGTAGCTAATTGGTAGTTTGTTACTTGGCATTCGATTAATGAAAAATTTTTGCACATTTAGACGTGTTTTTTCATATTAAAATAAGCCATATATATTTTTGCTACATTAATGTCTGGATTCTGTTAACGACCTCGGGATCAAAGCTCCGGGAGAAATCACACAAAGACAGGAGTTTGTGACCGGCCGGGAATCGAACCCTGGTCCGACAAGCTCGTATAGACAGTGACTACCACTTGGCCACGTGGTAGTCACTGTCTATAAAAGCTTGCCGGACCAGGGTTCGATTCCCGGCCGGTCACAAGCTCTTGTCTTTGTATGATTTCGCTTGGGGCTCTGATCCCGAGGTCGTTAAGAGAATCCAGACATTAATGTATCAAAAATATATGGTTTATTTGATATATATATATATATATATATATATATATTGATGGGCTAAGATAGGTTTTGACTCAAAAGGCAAGATGAAAGTAACTGAGTAACTTTATTACAGAACATCCAGTTTATATATACATCAAGTCCAGGGAAGAAGGTCACAAAATACAACAGGCTATTTCATGTCCAACCGGGAATCCCTGGTCCGGCAAACTTGTAGAGACAGTGACTTGGCCACGAAGAAAGATAAAAGTCAATGACAATTTTCTGTACTTATACCTGTCGAATTCAGGTTTTTTGTACTTAGAATTGAAATTAACCCATCTTCACCATCGTAGCTAATTGGTAGTTTGTTACCTGGCATTCGATCAATGATAAATTTTTGCACATTTAGACGTGGTTTTTCTTATTCAAATAAGCCATATATATTTTTGCTACATTAATGTCTTATATGGCTTATTTGAATATGAAAAAACACGTCTAAATGTGCAAAAATTTATTATTAATCGAATGCCAAGTAACAAACTACCAATTAGCTACGATGGTGAAGAGGGGTTAATTTCAATTCTAAGTACAAAACACCTGAATTCGACAGGTATAAGAACAGCAGAAATGTCATTGACTTTCATCTTTCTTCGTGGCCAAGTGGTTTAGTCACTATCTCTGCAAGTTTGCCGGACCAGGGATCAATTCCCGGCCGGTCACAAGCTCTTGTCTTTGTGTGATTTAGCCTGGGGCTTTGATCCTGAGGTCGTTAAGAGAATCCAGACATTAATGTAGCAAAAATGTATATAGCTTATTCGAATATGAAAAAAACACGTCTAAATGTGCAAAAATTTATCATATATATATATATATATATATGTGTGTGTGTGTGTGTGTGTGTATATTTATATATATATATATATATATATATTCAGTATATATAAATATACATATATATATGTGTATACAGTGCATATATATATATATATTATATATATATATATTTTTTTTTTCCAGTATATAAATGTACATATATATATTTATGTGTATACAGTATATATATATATATATATATGTATATGTATGTATAAAGTATATATATATATATATATATATAAGCTATATATATATATATATAATATATATAATATACATATATATATATATATATATATACACATACAATATAGTAGGTAGTAGGTTGGCCAGGGTACCAGCCATCCCGTTGAGATAATACCTCTAGAGAGGCATGGGGTATTTTGACTGACCAGACAGTACTACATTGGATCCTTTTATCTGGTTATGGTTCATTTTCCCATTGCTTACACACACTCACAGCGAATATTCTGGCCTATTCAGGTCATATTTTCTTATGTCCTCATACACCTGACAACACTGAGATTATCAAACACTTGTTCTTCACCCAAAGGGTTATTGTAATGTAATTATTCACTGGCCCCTTTCCTCTTGTTTAGGGTAGTGGAGATTCATTAGCTATGGTCAGCGGCTCTTCTAGAAGAAGGACACTCCAAAATCAAACTATTGTTCTGAAGTCTTGGGTAGTGCCATTGCCTCAGTACCATAGACTTCCACTGTTAGAGGTCTCTTGCTTGAGGGTACACTCGAGCATGCTGTTTAGTCTTGTTTATTTTTCTTTAATTTTGTTAAAGTTTTTTATAGTTTATATAGGAGATATTTATTTAATGTTGTTACTCTTCTTAGAATTTTATTTTGCCTCACTGGGCTATTTTCCCTGTTGGAGGCCCGGGGCTTACAGCATCCTGTTTTTCCAACTAAGGGTGTAGCTTAATAAGTGATAGTAATAATAATAATAATGATAATAATAATAATAATAATAATAATAATAATAATTATATATACGTATATATGTATAAGTATATATATATATATATATATATAGAGGATGTATATATATATATATATATATAATAATAATAATAATAAATATGTACACACACATATGTGTATATATATATATATATACATATACATATATATATATATATATATATGTATATATATATATATATATATACTGTATACATACATACGTATATATACGTATATAAATATATGCATATATATATATATATATATGTATATATATTGTTTATATATATGTATATATATTGTTTACATATATATATATATATATATATACTGTATACATGCATACGTATATATATATATATATATACGTATGTATATATATATATATATATATACGTATGTATATATATATATATATATATATGTGTGTGTGTATATATGTATATATCTGCATTGTTTACATATATTATATATATGTGTATATATATATATGTATATATATATATGTATATATATAAAAATATTTATATTATGTATACATATGTATACACACACACATATATATATATATATATATATGTGTGTGTATATACAGTATATATTCATATATACTGTATACATTTATATATATATATATATATATATCTGTGTATATATATATATATATATATGTCTATATATACACATATATATGTATATATATATATATATATATATTTATATGTATATATATAATATATATGTATATATATATTTTATATATATATATATATATATATATATTATGTATATATGTATGTATAAATATTATATATACGTATGTATACATTGTGTGTGTACATATATATATATATATATATATATCGAACGGATATCGAATGATACTTGGGATACTATAAAAAGGAGACAAAGACAGAAATTGATTGTTGAAAGTTTTTGAGGAAGTAATGAAAATTACAAGGTAGAGCATGCTAAGTATTCCAGTATTAACAGCGAGGTCAAAAGAAAAGCCAGAAATGACTGGAGAGAGTATTTAGACAGTAAAGCAGATGAGGCAGACAAAGCTATGAATTCAGGAAGTGGCTATGGTGTAAGAGTTTCTCATAGAATTATCAATGAAATCTCGACTGGGACAAAGAAGAAGAAGCATATACCTATCAAAAAGAGAGATGGCTCTGTTATAGCAATAGAAGAGTAAGAAAGACAACGTTGGATGGAACACTTTTGTTAGATTATGTATAGGAAATATGAAGTGAATAATTTGATTTATATACCTGAAGGTGATGAAGTACTTGATGTGCCCATGAATGAATTCAGTCTGTTTTAAGTCGAAGCTATCCTCATAAAAACTAAAGAGATGGAAAGCCCCTAGATACGATGGAATAACTGCCGAGATGATACTGGCCGAAAATGAAGTGACTCTCGGACTACTTACAAGATTATTTTTTAGAATATAGCATGAAGAGGCAAAACCTGATGAATGGGAGATAGTGTTGGTGAAAAAAAAACTAAAAAGGGAGACCTTACTGATTGCGATAATTACAGAGGCATAACACTTACGTCAGTTGTTATAAAAATATGTAGTATGCTTATTCATAAGAGACTGGAGAGAAAGATTGATAAAAAGCTAAGAGATGAACTAGCAGGATTTAGAAAAGGTAGAAGCTGCACTGACCAAATTTTCATTTTAAGACATGTTGTACAGTAATGCGTAGAATATAGTAATCCCCTTTTGATGGTATTTGTGGACTATGAAAAAGCCTTTGACAGTGTGCACCGGCCAATTTTGAGGAGAATCCTGAGTTATTATGGAATTCCTCTTAAATATGTAAATTTGATCAAGTCTATTCATGAGCATAGCAAGTGCAAAGTTAATGTTAATGGAGTCTTATCAAATGAGTTTCCAGTGAACAGCGGAGTACTCTAAGGGAATGTGTTGTCACGTATGGTATTTATCCTCCTTATGGTCTTTGTAATCAGTCAGACATGATGGAGAAGGATTGGACTGGATTGGTTATAGAAATTTAGCAGACCTAGAGTATGCTGATGATGCTATCCTTCTTAGCAAAACACCACACGATTTGCAGTGCTTGCT
>NC_090735.1:82999309-83141809 GCF_036898095.1 Palaemon carinicauda | reverse complement strand
TTACTGAATCCTCCCAAGTCTGGATATAAAGAGACAGACAGGTTTGTATATATGTAGGAAACCTTAAATCAGTAAGATAAACAGTTAGTACAATCAGTTCTTACCTGTTTGCTTGGAATGGTAGAAACCATAGTTCCCCAATATTTCCTTAAATATTAAGAGAATCAAGGATGCTCTGATTTATACATAATTTCGAATATTTGAGGCGAAAGAGACGCAAAGATTCCTTCAAATGTTTATTACAAAAATAGAAATCATGGTTGTAATCAATTATATCTTACGCTGAACAGAAAATAATTAAGTTTCACCTGAAAAGGAAACATTAGCCACTCAAAGGGAAATATAATATTTCACTACGTATGCTGTTATTACTAGGAACACTGTGCATATAAGAATGCCTGGCACTTGTGTCAGCTTATTATGCTTGATGTCACCTGTATAGATAGAACAGTCTATAGTGTCTTCCTAAACACAATACTCAACATGATATACCTTAAAAGTCTATCATGTACACCCTTCATTAAAAGTCCCAATTAGTGCACTGTTCTTCGCAGTAATCAAGCGGCAGGTTTTATAACACTGCCTGCCGCTACCACAATAAATTTTATTTCTTGTAATTGCTTCGCGTAGTGCTTGAAGAAAACTCTGGAAGACTTCCAACCAGTGTAAGCACGCAGGCTTTCAAACGACATTGTCTGAAAGAAATTCAGAGACGAGGCAACTTTTCTCGGATCATGACCTGCGGGTGTACTGTCTGGATCCGCTCTGCGTATAAAATAGGTGATTTTTGCCCTTATCTGTTTCAAGGATAACATTGAACCAGAAGTCTCTCTCCTGAAAGCTGACCTCCCTTAAAGTCTGAAGTTCTACGAAGATAGACCTTTAAGCATTCCACTGGGCAGAGGGATGCTTCTTCCTTCAGAGGGCAGATTCTCCAGGGACCCCATCTCTTATTGGGCAGCTCGTTCTTGGCGAGAAAAGACGGGTCCGGAAAGAGGTTCAGTTCTCCGCTGTATGTGAACTGAATGTGGCTATCATCCCTCGAGAGGGCCACTATTTCGCTAACTCTGGCTCCTAAGGCTAGTGCAAATAAGAATATCACCTTTTGAGTCAAGTCTTTCAGTGAGCAATCTTCATTGTTCAGGGTTGATGCTAAGTGAAGAACTTTATCCATGGAGGAGCTGCAGGCAGAAGTTTAGCGCAGGCTTTAGGAATCTTGTTGAAGATTTCATTAGAGAAGTCTACCTGGAAGGCGTATAGTATTGGCCTGGCTAGGGCGGATTTACATGTAGTAATCGTATTAGCTGCTAAACCTTGTTCATGCAGATGGATGAAGAAGGACAAGCAGAAATCTGTAGAAATCTCCTCAGGATTCTTCTTCTTGACAAAGGCCACCCATTTCTTCCAGGAAGACTCATAATGTCTTCTTGTTGACTTTGACTTGTAATCTTCTAAGAAGTTAATACTGTCTCTAGAAATCCCAAACCGTTTCTTGACCGCTAGGGGCAAGAAAATCATGAGATGAAGGTTCTGGGTTTTCTCTGATGAAGCGGAGACAGTCAATTTCTGCACTTGCTGAGTCAGAACTGGTTCCGGCAACGGGATCAGCTTCAGGCGTAGTTCCGTTATCAGAGGGAACCAAACGCTGCTGGGCCACTTGTGGGCCACTATTGCTGCTGTCCCCCGAAAGGATCTCAGTTTGTCGAGGACTTTCAACAGAAGATTGGTTGGAGGGAACAGGTAGATCTTGGACCATCTGTTCCAATTTATGGACATTGCATCTATCGCTTCCGCTAGAGGATCCTCGTACGGGACTACATACCGGGGTAGCTTCCTGTTGTCGCTCGTTACGAAGAGGTCTATCTGCAGTCCTGGGACTTTGGGTAATATGAAAGAGAATGATCTTGCGTCTAGAGACCATTCGGAGTGTATCGGGTTGACCCTGGATAGAGCGTCTGCTGTCACATTGCGGAACCCTTGAAGGTGGACTGCTGACAAGTGCCATCTCTTCTTCTTGGCTAGACGAAAGATGGCCAATATCACTTGATTTATGTGAGGCAATCTCGAGCCTTGTCGATTTAGGCATCTCATTACTACTTCGCTGTCTAGAACCAAACGGATGTGGATTGAGCAGCGAAGTTTCAGCTTTTTCAGAGATAGAAAAACTGCCATAGCTTCCAGAAAATTGATGTGGAAGGACTTGAAGAGGGGAGACCAGGTTCCTTGGACTTTCCGATGATGAGAATGACCTCCCCACCCCTCCTTCGAGGCATCTGTATGAACGGTGACTGCTGGAGGAGGTGGTTTCAAGGGTACCTTGTTTCTTAGGTTCTTGGCCTCCGACCATGGCTTGAGTAGTGATCGCAGACGATTTGGTATCGGTCTTTGTAGATCTCTTCGAGCGTTTGATGTGTATTTTCTCCAAACTCCTGATGCATCTTTTAATTGTGCTCTCAATACTGGATCTGTCACTGAGGCAAACTGGAGGGAACCCAACACTCTCTCCTGTTGCCTTCTTGATATTCTGTCGGATTGAAGGAGTCTTTTGACAGATCCTGCTATCTCTTTCCTCTTCTTTGATGGAATGGAAAGGCAGTGTGACTGTGGGTCCCAGTGGACACCCAGCCACTGGAACTTTTGAGCTGGAGAAAGCCGAGACTTTTTCAAGTTGATCTTGAATCCTAAGTGTTCCAGGAACTGGATCACTTCCTTGGAGGCTTGCATGCATTCTTCCTCGGATGCTGCCCACACCAGCCAATCGTCCAGGTAGGCTACTATCTGGAACGTAGTTGATGAATGACTGCATTCGCAAGCTTTGTGAATACCCTTGGGGCTATGTTTAGGCCGAAGGGCATGGCTCTGAAAACGTACTTTCTTTTCTGTAGTTTGAACCCTAGGTAGGGGGAAACTTGACGGTTGATTGGAACACGCCAGTATGCATCCGTCCTGTCTATAGAGACTGTGAATGCCCGTTTGGGCAAAAGGGTCCTTTTGTGCTGAAGCGTCAACATTCTGAACTTGTAGCTCACTATGAACTTGTTGAGTGGTGATAAGTCCAGAATGACTCTGAGCTTTTCCGAATCCTTCTTCGGAACACAAAATAGCCTTCCTTGAAATCTGATGGACTTTGCCTTCCGTATAACTTTTGTTCAAGAGTTCCTGAACATATTCTTCCAGTACGGGGGTTGAGTGTTGGAAGAATTTAGGGAAGTTTGGTGGAGTTTAGCTCCAACTCCACCTTAGTCCTTTCTTGATTAGGCTGTGGGCCCAGGGATCGAAGGTCCAACGATCCCGGAAGTGGAGAAGTCTCGCTCCTACCGGCAGCATCTCACTTGGAGTGCTGGTTGGAGGACTTGCCTCCTTGGCCACGTCCACCTTTGTTGCCCCTACCTCTGAAGGGGCGTCTAGAGGATCCTCGAAAGGAACCTCGAGACTTCGGCTTAAAGGTAGTTGATTGCCTTTCAAATACTGAGGTGAACACGGGCGACTGGGTCGCCAGCGTTTGGGGCACCAGTTGAAAGGTGGTGGTTGGTTGTGCCACCGTCTGGGGCATCGTGGCCATGGGAAGCTGTTGCTGTTGCTTTGGCCGAGAGGGCACTCTTGGTCGTTTTGACTTGTTCTTTGGCTGGGGACCCTCATCAGCGGAAGATTTCCTTTTAGAGGACAAGCCCCATTTGGAGAGGAGATTCCTATTCTCCGAAGCGGCTTTATCTACAACCTCTTTGACCACTTCACTTGGGAAGAGGTCTTTTCCCCAGATATTGGAAGCTATCAGCTTCCTTGGTTCGTGCTTCACCGTAGCAGAAGCGAACACAAACTCCCTACAAGCCCTTCTGGCTTTAATAAAATTGTACAAATCCTTGGTGACTGTTGCCAAATGAGATTTGGCAAAGACCATGTACATATCTGGGGTGTCTGGGATGCTTGCCATAGTCTTTAAGCCAGTCTGCAGAGACATGGAAGCAGCGAGACGTTCCTTAGTCTCCTTTTCAATGCGCAGGAGAAACTCTGACAGCTTCTGGAGATCTTCGTTGAACTGCCGTCCAGCGATATCTGCCTCTAGCTTCCCAACTGTGAAGGTGTTATGGACATCCTTCCAATCCTTATCATCTGAAGGGAAGGCGAGGGAAAATGGTCTACACTCTTCAAGTGTAGGGCAAGGTTTCCCTGCCTCAACTGCCTTTAAGGCTGCCTTAAACTCTTTGTCCATAAAGGGGAAGGCACATTTGGGGTCAGCAATAAAGGATGGGTGCTTTTTGCTGAGAGCCGGCACCTTGGAACTAGTAAAGGCCCTCTCTTTCAAGGTGGTTGTATATAAGGCCTGTGCCTTAGATAGTTCAAGGACAATCATCTCCTTCAGCTCTGTTTCCTCCTTGGATGCTGGTTCAGTCCTCAGACGGACATAGCAATCCGGATAGGCCCCTTTACTAGGCCAAAATTCTATTTCCTCTACTGGAACTGTTCCCAGTTTCTCTGAGAGGAAGATCTTCCCCCCCGACATAGGCATATGCTCTGCGTACCTCCATGGGTTAACGTCAAAAAAGGCGGGGAGGTCCTTGACGTTTACCTTCTTCGGGGCTAAATGTGACGCACCTAGCTGATGAATCTCCGTCCGGAAAGATGCTTCTTTCTCGGACGATTTCTTCTGAATGTCCTGCACCATGGATAGTAGCGAGTGTAGCGTACTTGTAATGGAATCCAACTGGGGTGCGGTGGAAGAAGTCGAAGGCGTAGGTTCAGTCACCGCTGCGGACGATACCGAAATCGTTTCAGTTTTCTCGACTTCAGTCTCAGGAGGTATTTCATCCTCCTGCTCCAGTTCATCCACTAGGAGATTGTTCTCAGTCTCCTCCGAGACAACATACATGTTGTCCTCTAATTGGTTGCTCTGTAAGGCATCCGAAACGTCAGGTTCTACCGGAATCTGAACTAAGGGGATCATAGGTTAAGCCTGGGGAACAATTGCATCCGCAGATGCATTAGGGAAGAGACAATCCCTCATCCTCTCATTAGGAAGGTATGGGCCAGAGGTGTTCTTCTGAATACCCCTGACCCATTTTCACAGCATGTCCCTTGCTGCATCCCTAGACTCAGTAGACTTTTGATCATCAAAAGCTTCTTTAATTAGTTTGTCACAAACGGTACATACCTGTGGGTCCCAGTACTTGAGAGCCCCTTTGGTGACTGCGCAGCGAGCATGGGCCCTGCACATGCCATGTCCGTAGAAGCTCTTACTATGGACCCTGCAAAAGTTGTTCCCGCACACAGGATGCTCCTCCTGTAAAGAAAGAAAACCTATAAGTATTCGGTGAAATTCTCAGATTTCAGCATACATATTTTAATTAATATTTAATTAATATTAGCTTGGATAGAGTAAGCTAGAAAGTAGGAAAGACACCTACATCTGTTTCCTGTCCAGCCCATTGCTATGACCTCCTCCAATATTGAACTATAGATTCATAATGAATTCAAGGGGAAGATAATATCCTTGGATATAAGG
The DNA here is from genome assembly GCF_036898095.1 of Palaemon carinicauda. Taxonomy (NCBI): domain Eukaryota; kingdom Metazoa; phylum Arthropoda; class Malacostraca; order Decapoda; family Palaemonidae; genus Palaemon; species Palaemon carinicauda. Next base: position 83,136,309 of record NC_090735.1, on the reverse strand, counting down.
TGTCTTCTTAACACAGTCTTCCATGTTCAACATAGGGGATTAAATTAATTGGTAATAACCATTAATTGGTAGGGAGAATCACTCCCTAAAAGTGATGGTCTCACAATTGGCATCCCATGAACCACTTGTAGGTTGGAAAACTTTTGGGCTACAGCAATGACTGGCGGCGGCATGTCGCCAGTATTGCCGGGCTTGCCGGCATCTGCCGGGCCCGCCGGCACATGCCGGGCCTGCCGACATATGCCGGACTTGCCGGCATATGCCGGGCCTGCCGACATATGCCGCACTTGCCGGCATATGCCGGGCCTGCCGACATATGCCTGGCCTATTCTGGGCTATTTGAAACAGATACTGTCTTCAAAGTAGTGGGCGGCAGGTCGGCAGTTGCCGCTCTGCCCGCCGGCAGCCGAAGAATCCCTCTATCAAGTAGGACCCGGTGGCAACTATATAAATTTTGGGTGGCCGGCTGCCGGCCGACAACTCAGTTGCTGGCAGCCGGTCATAGTATGTTCATTGTCGTTGGGTTGTCCATCAGCGACACCCAGGGCAAGTGGCGGAAGAGTAACTGCCGGCCGACAGACACCCAACATGGCCGACGTCAGCTACTAGCTGCCGGCGGCCGGCCCTGTATATTGAAAGGCAGAGAGAAAGAGAGGATGGGGGACAGCAAAGGCTCAGCCTTGCCAGCCTACATCCCGAAAGAGGGTGCAAGTGGAAGGGGGAATTATATTCGGGCTTCCACTCAACCATATCCCATTCATATGGGGTATGGAAGGCAGTCCAAGGGAGGACTGGAGAGCACACTCAGAGATATGAAGGTACCTGCCGGCAGCAGCAAGGAACCTCAGACCAATTCTATAGATTACCCGTAGGGTCAAATGTAGAACAACGGCCAGAAGGGTGATGGTTCATCCAACACAAAAGAGACAGTGGGGAAGGGGTAAAAGTCCTACAAGTAAGGTAAAACCCTAGAGCATTACCTAACTTGAAGGATTTTGATCTCATAAAATAATCTCAAGTAGGAGAAATTATTTCCCCAGGTTAGGTTAGTTAAGTGAGAAAGCGGCCATAGGACACAATCTCACTAGAGAACAGAATCTCGTACCAGAGATCTTAAGTAAGGAAGAAATCATTTCTTCATACTAAGATCTACTAGTACAGGACTGTCTGCCAGACCGAGGAAGGGGGAAATTGATATACAAGAACCTCCAGTATGGCCTAGGGAGGACAAGCCTCCTGAACGGCAACCTAGCCTGACTTGGGAAGCCATTTCACCAAGACAATAGGATGCCTAACACAGACTTTACTCTGATTTTCTGTTCTCAGCTCAAAACCGTGTCAGTGGTCAAGAGAAAGAGACGAAACACCCCAGTAAATTTTGCCAGAACACAATTCGCAGCAAAGTTAACTGAGGGTAGCCTAAGCTTATCAGAGGGAAGGGGAATTGCTCTTAGATCTCGTTAGAGATAGTATCGACTTAAAAGGTATAGGAGGTGTCAGTCTCCCCTTAAAAGACAATACAAGAGCAATAAGGGACATGTAAGAAAGTATACTAAAGCCCCTAGGCTATTAAGTCTAGGAGCATGGAGAATCGTTCACCGAAACTCTCTTGTATACTATCTTGGAAGAGGAAAAAGTTATGCAGTAATATCTTAATTGTATAAAATATTGCCTGAGCTTCAATAAAACTTTACCAGGAAGGTTATATCATGCATGAAGTGTGTAGGTGCCTAGGCTAGGAAGCCTAGCACTCGTGAGGCTCGATCATAAATAGCCAAATCCACGACAACAATGACATAATATAAAATTCCCTAGCTAATTATATAAATAGCTAAAGTTATTAAAGCGAAATAATGCCAGGCAATCGTTCTTGCTAACTAAATGAACAAGAAGAACGAGTGCGTCCATGACGCCATCCGGCTGGCAACAGCTCTTGTTACATTAATTACGATCTCAATCGAAGAGTAAAACTGGCAAGAGCTTACATTTACACAATCCAAAGATATCACTTAATTTTCCAGAAGCTGATGAGGCTGGTGAAGACATCATAGCGACGAAATACTTCCAAAAAGCGAGAGATAACACGGGATAACACCGGTCAGCAAAGCTACAAACGAAAGAATGGCTTGGTGGCGATTCTGCGCTCTATTTACAGTACAGTAGGAGTGTCGAGAGCATCGCCTCTTTAACGACTCTCCTATATTCTTGCCACTTTTCCCTCTCGAAGCGAAAACGCTATTGGGGGTGTAGATAGCTATGAGATGTGTCAAGAATACGTCCTCTGATATACGCGATATCCCTTTTTAAATTTTAAGGGATATTCGCTCCAGGAGTTAGAATTCAGGATACCTTTGGTAAATTCTCTTGGATATATCACTGTAGTCAAATATACCTAGGAAGCTACTAATGAAGGAACTCCCATCAGGACAACATGGCCTGAGCCCAATATATATATATATATATATATATATATATATATATATATATATATATATATATATATATATATATATATATTTATATATATATATATATATATATATATATATATATATATATATATATATATATATATATATATATATATATATATATATATATATATATTATATATATATATATATATATATATATATATATATATATATATATATATATATATATATATATATATATATATATATATATATATATATATATATATATATATATATATATATATATATATATATATATATATATATATATATATATATATATATATAATATATATATATATATATATATATATATATATATATATATATATATATATATATATATATATATATATATATATATATATATATATATATATATATATATATATATATATATATATATATATATATATATATATATATATATATATATATATATATATATATATATATATATATATATATATATATATATATATATATATATATATATATATATATATATATATATATATATATATATATATATATATATATATATTATATATATATTATATATATATATATATATATATATATATATATATATATATATATATATATATATATATATATATATATATATATATATATATATATATATATATATATATATATATATATATATATATATATATATATATATATATATATATATATATATATATATATATATATATATATATATATATATATATATATATATATATATATATATATATATATATATATATATATATATATATATATATATATATATATATATATATATATATATATATATATATATATATATATATATATATATATATATATATATATATATATATATATATATATATATATATATATATATATATATATATATATATATATATATATATATATATATATATATATATATATATATATATATATATATATATATATATATATATATATATATATATATATATATATATATATATATATATATATATATATATATATATATATATACTGGAACCTCTACATACGATTGCCTTTACACACGATTGTTCCAACACCCGAAGTAAAATCCGATAAAATTTTCGTCTAGACACCCGAAGTCATGCTCCAACATCCGACATAGATCATTCGCGTAGAATTTTCTCGAAGCGTCGATCGTAGTTTCTTGGTTGTCCTCTTTTCGGTCCATTATTAATTGTGCTTATTATCTTCCTTTTCTTACGTTTCCTTTTTGATTTTACGTATAATCATGGGTCCTAAGAAGCTTAGTTTCGGTACAGGTTGTAGTAGTGGTGAAAAAAGGAAGAAGGCAATGCTTTCATTAGAACAGAAGCAAGAAATTATAGAAAATCATGAGTGAGTGATCTGGCTAAACAATATGGCCGGAATATGTCTACGATCTCGATGATCATCAAGCAGAAGGCAGCCATTAAAGCAGTCTACATAGAGCAGCAAGTTTTCAATTGTGATGAAACCGGTCTGTTTTGGAAAAAGATGTCTAGTTGAACATACATCACTGCCGAAGAAAAGAAAATGCCTGGACATAAGCCTATGAAGGATCGGTTGACTCTTGCCCTATGTGTCAACTCCAGCGGGGACTGCAAAATAAAGCCGTTATTGGTTTATCATTCCGAAAACCCTAGGGCATTTAAGGCATATAGAGTCAATGAGGACATGCTGCATGTTTTCTGGCGTGCTAATTCTAAGGCTTGGGTTACTAGGCATTTCTTTGTTGAATTAGTAAACCAAGTTTTCGGCCCTGCTGTCAAGAAGTACCTTCAGTAGAGGAATTCGCCTTTAAAGTGCTTGCTTCGCTTGGATAATGCTCCCGCTCACCCCCCAGGACTCGAAGATGATATCATCGACCAGTTCAAGTTCATCAGAGTGCTGTATCTTACACTGAACACCACCCCTATCCTCCAGCCCATGGACCAACAAGCGTGAATTTTGAAGGAGCCATTTGGAAACAATGGTGACCCCCTTCGGTGAGGGGATCACCATTATTTCTAAACGTCGTAGCCCTACCCTGGAAAAGATGGAATGCCTTTTGTTGATATGGATAAAGGACGAAGAGATTGTTGTCGATACGATTACTGAAATGATCATTTGAGAGAAGGCCAGCGCTATCTATTGTGACTTGAAGGCGGCGGGCTCTGGGGGTGACGCGGGGAAGAGTTTAACCGATCCTACAATGGAGGAATTCAAGGCGACTCTCGGTTGGTTCAAGAAATTTAAGAGACGGACCGGGATTCATTCAGTTGTTCAGCACAGAGAGGCTTCAAGTTCGGATACCAAGGCTGCTAACGATTTTGTTAAGAAGTTTGAAAAGATCGTGGAGGATGAAGGCTACGTAGAGCAGCAAGTTTTCAATTGTGATGAAACCGGTCTGTTTTGGAAAAAGATGCTAGTCGAACATACATCACCGCCGAAGAGAAGAACATGCCTGGACATAAGCCTCTGAAGGATCGGTTGACTCTTGCCTTATGTACCAACTCCAGCGGGGACTGCAAAATAAAGCCGTTATTGGTTTATCATTCCGAAAACCCTATGGCATTTAAGGCATATAGTCAATAAGGACATGCTGCATGTTTTCTGGCGTGCTAATTCTAAGGCTTGGGTTACTAGGCATTTCTTAGTTGAATGGGTAAACCAAGTTTTCGGCCCTGCTGTCAAGAAGTACCCTCAGGAGAGGAATTTGCCTTTAAAGTGCTGTATCTTCCACTGAACACCACCCCTATCCTCCAGCCCATGGACCAGCAAGTCATCTCTACTTTTAAGAAGCTCTACACCAAGCACTTATTTAAGCAGTGCTTTAATGTCACGCAAAGCACCAACTTGACTGTGCGTGAATTTTGGAGGAGCCATTTCAATATCATGCACTGCTTCAAGATCATAGATCAGGTTTGGGAGGGAGTGATTCGACGGACACGGAATTCAGGTTGGAAGAAGCTTTAGCCTGATGCTGTTTCTCCCAGAGATTTTGAAAGTTTTGGCCCCGAGCCTGAACCTGTGCTTGCCGTAGAGGAGGACGTAGAAGAGATTGTATCCCCTGGCAAGTCCATAGGTCTGGAGGTCAATAAAGATGACATCACTGAACTCGTCGAGGACCATCGTGAAGAGCTCACCACCAAGGAACTCAAGGAGCTGCATGCCATGCAGCATGATGAGTTCCAAGCGCAGTTGAATGAGTCGGAGGACATCGAGAAGGTAGAGCACATCTTAAGTTCGGCTGATATGAAAGAGATATTAGCATATCATCAACACGTAGTTGATTTTATTGATGAGTATCACCCACAGAAACTTCAGGTTTGCTGATTAGTTTTGCAATTCGATGATGTTTGATTAACCTATTTCAGAAAAATTCTCAAAAGCCATACCTAGCAACTTTCTCTCGATAGTTTCTTTAAAAAATCTACGAAGCGGTCTAGTGATCATGATGAAGAGAAAGAAAGTGAAGTAAAGAAAACATAGATTGAATTGAGTGAAAGTGATGATAATTAAAAATGAAAAAAAAATGTAAAAAAATAAAATATAAAATGTAAAAATTAAAAAAAGAAAAGCTAAGTTAAGTGAAAGTTCACGTAGAGTAAGATAGAGTTATTGCAGTCACCATCTCTACCTCCTCGCCGACCTTCCGTCTTCTGCGTAGCAATTCCCACACCTGCGTTGGCCTGTCTCTTAGTAAAGTGACAATAAAAAACCCTTTTTTATTCAGTATTTCTTTATAATTATTCTTTTTTACAACTTTCTTATATGATGCAATTGAATTATTGTTATGTGTAATTATGTCTAGTAATTTATTAAGAAGTTATCATAGGTTTTTGGCTGTGGAACGAATTATACAAATTACAGTGTATTCTTATGGGAATATTTGCCCCAACATACGATTGTTTATATATACGAAGCAGTTACTGGAACAAATTAAGATCGTATGTAGAGTTTCACTATATATATATATATATACATATATATACTGTATATATACTGTATATATATGTAAATATACAGTATATATATACATATATATCCTATATATATATATATATATATATATATATATATATATATATATATATATATATATATATATATATATATGTACGTATACAGTGTATATATCTATCTATCTATATATATATATATATATATATATATATATATATATATATATATATATATATATATATATACATATATATATATATATATATATATATATATATATATATATATATATATATATATATATTTATACAGTATGCATGTATATATATATATATATATATATATATATATATATATATATATATATATATATATATATTTCATACAGTATGCATGTATATATATATATATATATATATATATATATATATATATATATATATATATATATATATACAGTATATATGTATATACATATTTATAGATATGTACTGTATATGTAAATATATATATATATATATATATATATATATATATATATATATATATATATATATATATATATATATATATATATATATATATATATATATATATATATATATATATATATATATATATATATATATATATATATATATATATATATGTATGTATATATATATGTACATATTTATATATACATATATATGTGTACATACATATGTATATACACACACACACACACACATATATATATATATATATATATATATGTGTGTGTGTGTGTATATGTGTGTGTGTGTGTGTGTGTTTTCAAAGTGTATGTGTGTGTGTTTTCAAAAAGGCCCGTGAAAGAAACACAGGAAATATAAATAAATCACTATATTTTGGCAAAAAAAAAAAAAAAAAAAAAAAAAAAAAAACATTGGCCCTCTTCAGGATGTAAAGTAAAAATGAGGAATACAGTCATTCATTCATGCAGATTGCCATGCATATAGCATGACACGGGCTCTTGCCGTTGAGCAGCCCGTAAGAAAATTATTCTTTTAAAAGGGTGGCCTCCCAGAGGAAGCCGATACTGCAACGTTATAAAGGCAAGGGTGATTTTTACAGAGTTACTGGAACATACAAAAGGGGAGGATATTTTACTTTAAAAGGGATTTCTAGTATCTGACGTGTAAGTGAGGGAAGTGACTCGGAGGAGAGATTCCTCTTTAGGTCCACGAAATGAAAGGTTAACAGTCAGAGAAAAAGTAGTTATAGCAGCAAGTCCCAGTAAGTAGAAGAGAATGGGTGAGGAGTGAAGAATTTTAAGTCAGAGAGAAAAGGAGTGGGTTTAAGCAAATAAGCTTATCCATGCTCATTGGTTGGCAACTGGATCTGGTGGAGTAACTTCATAAAGTTGGGGATCCTGGTGAGGATCTTGAAGGCGGTAGGAATGAGGTCTTCCAAGGGCAGTGACTCAACTTGTTGAATCAGGGTTTGAGGTGGGTTAGAGGACGTAGGTTGTGGAAGTGGTGCTGCTTGTGGCTGGTTGGCTGGTACAGGTGCAGTAGCATTGGGTGGCTGACGTTGTCTTCTCTGGTGAGGAGGTCGCTGGTCCTTGGGTGGCTGAGTTTAGGTGTATTTGCCTGTTTAGGGGAGGAAGTGCTTTTCATCGCAGCTATCCTCCTTAGTCTCTGGGCAGTGCCTGTTCCAGGCGTAGTGAGGACTGGAGCTGTTGGAGCACATGGGGTTTGTCTCTTTTAGATCCTTGTGGGCCAGGATGCACACTTCTGTGCTGTGACGCTGGCTGCATACTCCGCAGATGATGGGGCCTTTGCACTCCTCCTTGTGGTGGCCGTATCGCTGGCAGCGGTAGCATCTGAGGGGTTCTGGTGTGTATTCTTCGATGGGGAATGTCTCCCAGACTCCTAGATCCAGTGAGGAGGGCACTGGACCGATGAAGGTGGCTATCAGCCTTCTGACTGGGACGTCGTTCTTGCTCATGCAGCGCACTGCCTTGTAAATGTTTCTGCATGAGGTGGCGATGGAGATGGGCATGGTGATGGGGTATCTGGTTATGACTGCTTTCTTCTGGATCAAGGTAGGGTCAAGCAGTGTCACGGCTGTTTCTTCTTGTTGATAGCTGGCAGTTTCTTGATCCTTTGGGGAGATAAATAACTCTCCCTTCCGGTTGGGTCTGGTGTTGAGGTTCATGCCAGGCTTTGCAGCCATGGCAGCAACTGTGGCGTAGGAAATGGAGCTGTCAGTCTGGAGTAGTTTGAACCTAGGCATGGGTTACCTGGCTTCGTTCTTGGGAGCTGGAATACTGGCTGCATGGCAGAGGCTTCGTGCAGGAGTTGGGTGAGGCAGACAGTGCAGTTACAGTCCATTGGATGATTACCCTGAAGGACTTCCTAGATCTCAGCTGGATCCGTTTCTATGGCATTGGAAGTCTCAGACGCCGAGGTTGGACTGGTAACTGCAACTGCAACTGTCTGTTGTGGAGTTGAAGGGGCTGAGAAGGATGAGGATGTTCCCTCAGTCCTTGGAGTCACTAGAGGTGATGGCAGGGGTGATCCCCGCACTGGAGAAGGGCGTTCAGGGCTCTTCCTTCTTTTGGGAGGGGGAGTATTCCCTTCCCTGCTAGCTGCTTTCATGGCCCTGTATTATTTCAGGACCTTGATAAAGACGATTTTGCATCCCTGACAGCTGCATCTGATGTTGTGGGGATGGCAGAGTTTTGTCAGAAACATCTGTTCTGACTCCAACGGGCGTGAAAATCTGCAGTCTTCTTTCCTGATAGGCCATGCAGCTGTCACAGTTGCAGGAGGGAATATCGTAACGGTCCCTGCAGTCGCAGTGTTCATCATGATACAGGCTCCATGCCCAATCTCCGAGATGGAAGACGATCATGGTGGCGAAACTCTCCGGAGAGCACTGAAAATTTCAGTTGAGCGGATCAGCAAGAGAGAGAGGAGTTATCGGAGCGAGAGCTCGGCTGAGACTGTGGAATACAGTGGACAGTGATGGTTTTTATAGGAAAGCTAAAGGGTGTTTCTGGTTGTTCTACAGTTGTTATAAGTGCTGGGAGAATTAGCCAAATTTAATTATATCCAGGTGCGTCTTCGTATTGTTGAGCCGCTCGGAGGATGTCTTGACCTCTTATGCATATCTGGTGGTAGGTCTCCGTGGATTATCTTCTTAATGATAGGGTTGAAAAGAGTATTGTCCACTGTGTCAGCTTTCCATTGACCACAGGATAGGTTCATTGTGTTTGATTGATTTATGATGGCTGATTCCAGGATTTTCCTTCTGTAGGGACAGGTACTCTTAAAAAGCAAAAACGACTCGCTCCAGTGAATCTGGTGCCCTAAATCTCTAGGGTGAATGAAAAGCCTCGAGTTTTCATAGCCATACCTAACAGATCTTTTGTGTTCGGATAATCTTTGAGATAGCGAACGGCCCGTTTGTCCAACGTAGACTTTTTCACAATCCCCACATGGTACTTTATAAACGCCGGATTCTATATCCCTTTTATTTTGATAAACATTAATAAGGGCACTTCCTATGGTCTTGGGATATGAAAAAACAAAGGAGTTCTCAGTTTTGATATTATTTGTTGTATTTTTAATACCTTCTATATATGGGAGTTTTATCTTATTTTTAAAATCTCTTTGGTTAGTAACATCATGATCTTTGTAATATATTGTGTTAGCTTTGTTGATGGCCTTTTCTATGACGTACGTCGGGTAGAATAGGTTTGCGAGTTGTTTACGAATGATTATTATTATTATTATTACTTGCTAAGCTACAACCCTAGATGGAAAAGCAGAATGCTATAAGCCCAGGGGCCCCAACAGGGAAAATAGCCCAGTGAGGAAAGGAAACAAGGAAAAATAAAATATTTCAACAAGAGCAACAACACCAAAATAAATTTTTCCTACATAAACTATAAAAACTTTAACAAAACAAGAGGGAGAGAAATAAGATATAATAGTGTGGCTGAGAAGACCATGGTAAAGAGGCTATGGCACCACCCAAGACTAAAGAACAATGGTTTGATTTTGGAGTGTCTTTCTCCTAGGAGAGCTGTGTACCATAGCTAAAGAGTCTCTTCTACCCTTAACAAGAGGAAAGTAGCCACTGAACAAATACAGCGCAGTAGTTAACCCCTTGAGCGAAGAAGAATTGTTTGGTAATCTCAGTGTTGTTGGTGTATGAGGACAGAGAAGAATCTGTAAAAAATAGGCCAGACTATTTAGCGTATGTGTAGGCAAAGAGAAAGAACCGTAACCAGAGACAAGGATCCAATGTAGTACTGTCTGGCCAGTCAAAGGTCCTCATAACTCCCTGGCGGTAGTATTTCAACGGGCGGCTGGTGCCATGGTAGGCTTGGGAACAGATTCTCAAACCTCTAAGAAATAGATTACAAGCTACTCCAATTTTTACAGAAATGTCGTGATAACTAAGGAAATGAATGTAGGAAATAGAGAAAGTTGGTTTTCTATACACAGTGAAATTGTACCCAGACGATTCCCTTATAATTAATATGAACAAAAAAGCTAATTTTCCATCTTTTTCCCATTGTTTTAAATTTTATGCCAGGGACTAGGGAATTTAGATTATTGAAAAATATATTAAAATCTCCCCAGCTATCATCCCAATATGTGAAAATGTCATCAACATAACGTTGCCAAACCATGTTCGTAAGTTTAATTGTTGTTAAAATTTCCGTTTCAAAGTACTCCATGTAGAGATTGGCTATAATTGGAGATAACGGGCTGCCCATACTACATCCAATTTTTTTTGTAAAAATTTCCATTGAAAGAGAATACTTTATTTGACACACTTAGTTTAATTAACTTAATTGTTTTTTCAATATCGATGGGGAAGTGATCTTCATAGGGGATTAGTTTTCCCTCGAGAAACCTAGTACATCATTGATTGGGGCCTTTATAAATAGGGATTCTACATTAATACTCAAGAGTTTTACATTGTTTACCTGGAATCAGCCATCATAAATCAAACACAATGAACCTATCTGGCGGCCAATGAAAAGCTGACACAGTGGACAATACTCTTCTCACCCCTATCATGAAGAAGATAATCCACGGAGACCGACCACCAGATATGCATCAGAGGTCAAGACATCCTCCGAGAGACTCAACAATACGAAGACGCACCTGGATGTAATTAAATTTGGCTAATCCTTTCAGCACTTATAACAACTGTACAACAATTGGAAACACCCTTTTGCTTTTCTATATAAACCGTCACTGTCCACTGTCTTCCTCATTTTTACTTTACATCCTAGAGAGGGTCAATGTTTTTTTTGGCCGAAATATAGTGATTTTTTTTTATATTTCCTGTTTCTTTTATGGGCCTTTTTGAAAAAAATATGTTAAACTGTTCGATTACAGTTATAAGTAAGACACACACACACACACACACACACATATATATATATATATATATATATATATATATATATATATATATATACTGTATATATATAGATATATATATATACAGTATATATATATATGTATATATATATATATATATATATATATATAGATATATGTATACAGTATATATATATATATATATATATATATATATATATATATATATATACTGTATATATATAGATATATATATATATACAGTATATATATATTTATATGTATATATATATATATATATATATATATATATATATATATATAGATATATGTATACAGTATATATATATATATATATATATATATATATATATATATATATATATATATATATGTACATACATATATATATATATATATATATATATATATATATATATATATATATATATATATATATATATATATATGTATATACACACACATATATATATATATATATATATATATATATATATATATATATATATATATATATATATATATATATATATATATACATATATATGTATATATAAATATATATATATATATATATATATATATATATATATATATATATATATATATATATATATGTATATATTGAGGTAGGTCGTTGCTCCTGGCGAGCTTCAAAGATAAAATAAAAAGGAGGACGAAGAGTCTGGACAACATCTTTCAATTTATTGGTGCCGACGTTTCAGGACTCATCCCATTATCAAGGCTAAAATGGACATATAAAACCTTATAAGCAAAACTCAATAAAAATATATAAAATACAAAAAAAGACAGTCAAAATTAAAATTGAAATTATAAACACAGTTACAAGTAAAATATGGAGATAAAAAAAAAATAACTAAGAGAAAAGTATCTTAAAATTGAATATACAAAAATCAGAACTGTCTAAGGAGACCAACCTGTCTGGAACAGACTAGAGAACTGAGTGACTATCTGAAGGACAGTACTCAGGAAGAAAATTCTAAATTTGCCACCTTAAGCGATGTGGAGAGGGACAGAGGATAATTGGCTGTTTAGTTTAGGAGCCTTTTCTTAAATCATTAAAGACTCTAATACTAGTAGAGAGGAGTTATTTGGCGCTTGAGCAATAATTTCAAAGTTTTCATATGCAATGTTGGTCTTGCATTTACTTGCATGTTCTCTGGTGGTTGAGAATTCTTTGGTTTATCTTCTGTCCCCCTCCACATCGCTTAAGCTGGCAAATTTAGAATTTTCTTCCTGAGTACTGTCCTTCAGATAGTCACTCAGTTCTCTAGTCTGTTCCAGACAGGTTGGTCTCCTTAGACAATTTTGATTTTTGTATATTTAATTTTAAGATACTTTTCTCTTAGTTATTTTTTTTATCTTCATATTTTACTTGTAACTTGATTTATAATTTCAATTTTAATTCTGACTCTTTTTTTGTATTTTATATATTTTTACTGAGTTTTGCTTATAATGTTTTATATGTCCATTTTAGCCTTGATAATGGGATGAGTCCTGAAACGTCGGCACCAATAAATTGAAAGATGTTGTCCAGACTCTTCGTCCTCCTCTTATATATATATATATATATATATATATATATATATATATATATATATATATATATATATATATATATATATATATATATATATATATATATATATATATATATATATATATATATATATATATATATATATATATATATATATATATATATATATATATATATATATATATATATATATATATGTATATAAATATATACATATAAATATATATAATATATATGCATATATATATATATATATATATATATATATACAAATACATATTTAAATATATATATATATATATATATATATATATATATATATATATATCCTGCTTGTTCATCTGTCAGCTTTTCATCAATTTTTCTCTCCAGTCTCTTTAGAATAATCATACTATATATTTTCATAACTGCCTCTGTAATTATTGCAATCAGTCAGGTCTCCTTTTATTGCCATTTTCACCAATACATATAACTCCGATTCATCAGGGTTTACCTCTTCATGCCACATTCTACAAAATAATCTTGTAACTAGTCTTAGAGTCACTTCATTTATATTATATATATATATATATATATATATATATATATATATATATATATATATATATATATATATATATATATATATATATATATATATATATATATATATATCCTGCTTGTTTATCTGTCAGCTTTTCATCAATTTTTCTCTCCAGTCTCTTTAGAATAATCATACTATTTATTTTCATAACTGCCTCTGTAATTATTGCAATCAGTCAGGTCTCCTTTTATTGCCATTTTCACCAATACATCTAACTCCGATTCATCAGGGTTTACCTCTTCATGCCACATTCTACAAAATAATCTTGTAACTAGTCTTAGAGTCACTTCATTTTTACCCAGTATCATCTCGGCAGTTATTCCATCGTATCAAGGGGCTTTCCATCTCTTTAGTTTTTTTTTTTTAGGATAGATTCGACTTCAAACATACTGAATTCTTTCATTGGCACATCAAGGTCTTCATCTGCTTCAGGTATATCAATAAAATTATTTCCTTCATATCTCCTATTCATGACCTCACTAAAGTGTTCCATCCAACGTTGTCTTTCTTCATCTTCTGTTGTTATAGCAGATCCATCTCTCTTTTTGATGGGTATATGCTTCTTCTTTGCCTCAGTCGAGATTTCATTAATAATTTTCTATGAGCGATTCTTACACCATAGCCGCTTCCTGAATTCATAGCTTTGTCAGTCTCATCTGCTTTACTGTCTGAATATTCTCTCCAGTCATTCCTGGCCTTTCTTTTGACCTCACTCTCAATACTGAAATACTTAGCATGCTCTACCTTGCAATTTTCATTACTTCCTCGAAAACTTTCAACAATCAGTTTCTGTCTTTGTCTCCTTTTTATGGTATCCCAATTATCATTCGATATCCATGGCTTTCTCCTTGTAACTGCGTGTCCGAAGACTTCACTGCTATCTGACTGATACATGTTCTTAATCTGACACCATTCTTCATTAATTATCTGCTCTTCGTCCAGTAAAGTCTCTAAGACTGCAAATCGATTCCTACATTCATTTGCAAATGTTTCTCTGTGCTCTTCTTCTAAATGCTTAGTTGTATCAAACCTAAGTATTCTCTCTATCTTTCTGTTGGGTACTTTCAGTTTTAATTTCAGTGTGGTAATGAGGAGCTGGTGATCACTACCAAAATCTGCACTTCTATAGCTTCTTACATTACTCAGTCCTGTCTTTATTAATGGCAATATGATCTATTTGATTTTTGTAATTGCCACATGTTTAAGTACATGTATATTTGTGGATGTTCTTGTGTTGAAAAAGAGTACTTACAATGACAAAATTGTTTGCTGAACAGAAACTTATGGCTCTATTTTCATTTGCAACTTTGCCAAGACCCTCGCCACCCATCACATTCTCTATCCCTTGATTATTCCTTCCAACTTTAGTATTGAAGTCGCCAATCACAATTTTCATATCTATCTCCAAGATTTCATCTATTACACTCTGCAGTTCTTCATAGTATTCATCTTTCCTTTCTTCAGGGAAATCATTTGTTGGGGCATAGCAAACTATAATACTCATATTGCATTGCTTTGATTTGAACTTTTCTAGTAACAATCTACTATTTACAGCTCCAAACTCGGTTAAAGAGGCCGGCTGGCTAATGCCGTTTTTTAATGACAGGACTTTAACATTCATACTACTTAATAAGGTGACTTAGGACACCTCCATACTGCATAGGATTTTTGCCTCTGACCGGTTTTGCGACGCCAGGGCAATTTATCCTAAAGATTAGTGTTTTTCAAATTCTATTCATGCCTTGATAATTATTACTAAAATTTGGGATTACTACCCTATAGAAACCTGATTTAGACCCCCAATATTGTGAAGAGTTTTTTTCTAAAAGTAATTTTTTTGCCAGATATGATTAGTTTCATTATGGTAAAAGGATAAACCCTAAAAGTCAGGGGGAGAAAAATGGAACGAAATGATAAAATTATTGCCGAAAACGAGAAAAACAAACGTAAAAATTAGTGAATGTCAGAGGTGAAATTCGGGAATGTTCTCTCTCTGAGGTTTGTAGTAGGACTAAAGGGCGAAGGATGTATTTTATCGTCTGTGACTCGTGGAAGTTATGCAGATGCCATTGTTCACAATTTTCTTTACATTAAAATGTAATAATTATCAAAATTTACGATAAGAAATACTGCATTTTCTTGTAGGGAACAATGTTTTTGGTTTATTAAGTTACTTTTACTAATTACCCAGTAACTATGAAAGTAAGAGGAAATTTGACAAAATATTTCGTATACACATTCTCCATTGCCATACGAAGCTCAGTGAATTTTTCAGGATTTTGTGTTTTTCTTCCTATACCCCTATACATTGGCATTCCGGCCGGCCCCCTTAAAGCCTTTTCCGCTCTTGGTGTCATCATCATTACTACCCCTTCTCTTCCAATTCCATCTGATCTTCCTGAGTAGATATAAATATTGCCTTGGTCTAAAGCTCCCTTACCAATGCCCTTACAACGTGTTTCACTTAAGGGCAAGATATCCAAGCTATATTTCATAATTTCACTCTCCACTTGTTGTAATTTCCCAATATTATTGATGATTCTTACATTCCAATGACCAATTATCAATTTTTCTTTAGTATTTATAAACCGGGAGATTCTTAGCGCCCTGCTACGCCTGGGACTTGCTGCCTTTCCGTCATAATTTTGTATAATTTAAAACAAACAAGGAAGTGGTATGTGTATGCAGACCAGAACATGAGACCTGGTAGTAGATCAAGTTTAAAAAATAGTAGTAACAGGAGATTCAATATCCACCGTTTAGGCAAATAGAAATACAAAATACATTTATAATTTACAATATAAAAAATTAATAGATAAAGATTTTTAAGAGTTAATTTATATACCCCAAGGGTGAACATCTTTGACATGTCATTATTTTACATCTCTATACATGTTTACATTATGTTATTAATGAAAGAAATATCAGTCGGAATTTATTGCAAATTTCCGTTCCTTTTAAAAGTTATGTTTGATTATAGAATAAAATATTTAAATTTTTTGAAAAAAAAAAATACATTATAAAGCCGCATATTAATAAAAAATTGACTGTTGACTTTAGTCTCGGCATTTTACACAAAGATTTGTTAATTAGATAATTGTCTGGAAATTCCTCCATAAGTTATTCCAAAAGGTATGATAGTTGGAAGTCAAATACATTACTTCAAATTTGACATTTTTCTTTTATGTTTTTGTTTAGAATTGTTTATCGATAATTCTAATAATAGTATTTTAAGAAGGAGCTTAGCTTACAGTTAAGAATATTTTTTTCTTTTTCTCAAGTCTTTCAAGCCTTGAGAGGAGCTTGAATTTAGAGTCCCTCAGTATGTATAACTAGATCATCTCTCAGTATTTTTCATAGCTACCAATCACCTAATTACAGCAGTATTTGAATAATATATATGAAGATCGGATATGGACCATAGGTCCAGCCAATAGTTAGGTTATTATGTATATATAAAATAGGTGAATGTCATGAGTGAATTAGGAAATTTTAGCATTTTACAGTGAGATGTGCTGAATATGAAAGAGAACCGTGTTTTAAATAGTAAACGTTTGAAAATCTGCCATCAAGATAATTGGCAACTAATAAATATAAGGGTATAATTAGATGTTTCCTATTTTGATGCAACAGCTTTTCTAACTTGTCATTTTAAAATTTATTCATGGCATAGCCTTGGTTCCGAAGCATTGTAGTTAAGAAAGTCTTTTAATAACTGGATCAGCGTATTTCAGACATGTACCCTTAGCTGCACTGGCTTTATGTCTTTCTAATTTACCTCTGTTCCTGATTCCTTTATACCAACTGTGTGTCACCCGATCGTATATAGTAACGACATTTCATTTTGTGGATATTTTATGCTTGTATCTTCGCTCTCCCCTCGCACTGACAAGGACCTGAAATAACATGTCAGTTTTTTTCACCGTTAACTGTTAACCGGTGTGGTGTCAGTTGAACAGGAAATTTCCTGTTGCCTTTTAGTCTGTATATAAAAGGGAGGGTTCTGTAATAAAGTTACTCAGCTGCATTCATCCTGCCTTTGAGTCACAACCTTCTCTCGGCACGTCACATTGGTGACCCCGAGAGTCGAATCGCTCTTCCCGCCTTCCACCCCCCACCCCCCCGTCCTCGCCCCTCCGTCGCTGGTACTATGGCGGACTCCACGGAAGTTGGCGCTACCGCTGCCCCATTGGAACTTTCATCGTTCGCCGGCGGAGAGGCGTTTGCTTGGTTTCAGCGCGCAGAAGTCCAGTTTCGCATCAAGGGCGTGACTCGCTCAACCACCAAAGCAGATTATGTTCGCGTGGCGATACCCGAGAACACCTTCCCGGAAATATCCGACTGGCTTTGTGAATAAGGAGACACACCAATAGCGTATGACGCCCTCAAAACATACCTTCTGCAGCAGTACTCGCCATCGCCAGCCGCCCGTATAGCAAAGCTTTTTCAGCTCTCTTAACAACCGTTGGGGGACCAAAGGGCTTCGCTCGCCCTCAGGGAAATAACCAGTATCACTCACTTTACAACCTGCCGCAGACGGCTCTCCTCGTGAGGTGAACCTACTTCGTGCCTTTTGGATACGCCGTTTACCTGAACCTGTATGGGCTACCATCCCCGATGTCAATAGTTTACCCATAAAGAACTTGATGACCAAAGCCGACGCCCTTATGGACAGCCACTTCACGACCTTCAAGACCTCCATCAACACCTCCACTCCTGACGAAGAGGACGCCTATTCAACGTCAACCGAAGCTGACGTGAACTCTGTAGTACATACACGCCTAACCCTTGACGTGCCGAAGCGGCGACAATGCCACCCACCACTCACTTGCGCCCAACCAACGACTTCTACAGCTACTTACTGCCTCCCATCCGCTGCAGTTTTGCTACTATCACAACAGATTCGGGGCAACCGCGAAGAAATGTGCCAAAGATTGTCAGTGGCCAAAAAAACGTGCAAGTAGGCCATCGCTCGTGGCGTTGGCCTCCCGTGTTTCTAATCTTTTCTTTTTACATGATGCAGGAACGGGCGTGCGATTTTTGGTAGACACGGGTGCTTGTCGTTCTCATTTGCCAAGGGAACTCTTCAGGACACGACGTAGTCTGTCTACGTCCGCTTGGTAGCTGCCAACGTATCTGCGATACCCACCTATGGTTACGAGAACCTCACATAATCGTTTGGAAATGGTAAATTTAATTGGAAGTTTCTCGCTGCTGACGTCACATTGCCAATCCTCGGTGCAGATTTCCTCTCTCATTTCCACCTTCTGGTTGATGTCGCCCACCGACGATTGGTCAACGCAGACTCGTACTTGTCGACACCTCTTCAACCCGCCCCCTCCAACCTCGCTCTCCACATCAGCGCACCCATGATGCCTATGCCCACCTCCTCATGTCGTACCCGGAAGTTTTCCGTCCAGAACTTCGCCAAACATCCACGGCTCCTGACAAGCACGGTATTTATCACCATATCAAGACGACGGGACCCCCAGCCCATGGTCGTCACCCTTACACATCGTTCTGAAGAACGGCTACCTCTGTCTGTGCAGGGATTACAGGCGCCTGAACATGTAAACAGAACCGGATCACTACCCCCTCCTAAACATCGCCGACGTGACCTAGTACCTACAGAAAGCAAAGGTTTTCTCCACGTTTGACCTCCTGAAGGGGTATTATCAGGTGCCTATGAACCCAGAAGACATCCCCAAAACCGCCATCACCACTCCGTTTGGTACATACACCTTCCATTACTCCTGTTTTGGCCTTCGTAATGCGGGGGCCCCGTTTCAACGTCTCATGGATGGCATCTTAGGGGACCTCCCCTTCTGTGTATGTTTTGTGGACGACACACTTGTGTTCTCCTCCTCAAAAGAGGAACACCTCCATCTCCTGCGCATCGTGCTCGACTGCCTGCAACAAAACAGCCTTGTAGTCCGGTACGACAAGTGTACCTTTGGCGCCAACAAAGTGTCGTTCTTAGTGCACCGCATCACTCCTGAAGGAGTCCATCCCCTCCCTGAGAAGGTAGCAGCCGTTCAGGACTTCCCCACGCACACGACCGTCAAAGCTCTGCAGGAATTCTTGGGCATGATCAACTATTATCACCGTTTTCTGCCAGCCATTGCCGCCACTCTTGTCCCCCTCTAAGCCTCCCTCAAGGGCAAGCCAAAGGACCTGAAGTGGGGTCCCCTTCAAGAAGCGGCCTTCTGCAATGCAAAGAAGGCCTTATCAACTGCTGCAGCTCTCACTTTTCCTATCCCACATGCCCCTCTCCTCTCCACCGGTGCTAGCGACGTCGCTATTGGTGGAGTACTCGAGGAAGCGGTCAACGGCTCGCCCTGCACATTGGCCTTCTTCAGTAGAAAACTATCCAAGGCAGAATCGGGTTATTCTACCTTCGATCGCGAATTGCTGGCGCTGCACTTGGCTGTCCGTCACTTTAGCCATTTCTCAGAAGGTACGGCCTTCGTCATTCGCACAGACCACATGCCTCTGGTGAACGCCTTCACTCTACCGTCTGACGCCTGGTCCGCCCGTTAACGACGACATCTCTCCGCTGTGGCTGAATACAATTGCACCCTTCAATACGTCCCTGGGAAAATGAATCCCGTTGCCGATGCCCTGTCAAGAAACACGTTGGCTGCCATTCAACTGGGATTGGATTACAACGCCTTGGCTGAAGCCCAACTACAGGATCCAGAGTATCAAGCATGTAGGACATCCTGCACGTCCCTCCGTTTGGAAGACTTCCCCCTCGAAGACTCCAACACCACCCTCATCTGTGTCGTCAGTACTGGTAGACCGCGTCCTTGGATTCCTGCTCCCATGCGCCGGCAGGTGTTTGATTTCATTCATGGCCTTTCACATCCCTCGTGCCGTTCTACTGCGCAGCTGCTGAAGACGAAGTTCATTTGTCACGGCATTTCTAAGGATGCTAAGGGTTGGGTTCGCGCCTGTACTTCTTGCCAAACTTCCAAAGTACATCGGCATATGGATTCAGGAGTGGGCACCTTTCTTCAACCTCAGCGTCGTTTCGCACACATTCACGTCGACGTTGTAGGCCCCCTACCCACATCACAAGGACATCGTTACCTGTTTACCATCATCGACTGCTCCACTCGGCTTGAAGCCATTCCCATGGAAACTGCAACGTCTGCCTCATGTACATCTGCCCTACTCTTAGGATGGATTGCAAGATTTTGTATCCCTGAGCATATTACTTCTGACAGGGGTACCACTTTCACCTCTCAATTGTGGACATCATTAGCAAATCACCTACATCAGACAACTGCCTATAACCCTGCTGCTAATGGAATGGTTGAACGTTTTCATCGCACCCTCAAAGCAGCTTTGATGTCCCGCTGCAAGGATTCCAACTGGTTTACTCAGCTTCCCTGGGTCCTCCTTGGACTAAGGATCACTCCTAAAGACTCCCTCGATGTCTCGGCAGTCCCTGCCGAATTTTTTCCTTCTGCAACCTCCTCCGACGAACTCCAGCGCATACGTCACGTCGTGGGAAAATTTACTCCATGCCGCCAGACTTACAAGCCCCCAGCGAAGCATCACATACCGACAGACTTGCACTCTGCAACGCACGTCTTCTTATGCAACGACACTAGCAAGCCACCGCTAACGCCCCCTTACACGGGCCCTTTGCTTGTAATCCGACGCAGTCCGAAAGCATTCCTACTAAATATTCTTGGCAAAGAAGACTGGGTCTCCATTGATCGTCTAAAACCTGCTTATCACCTGCCAGATGACCCGCCTACAGTTCGCCTCTCTAGATCAGGACGCCCTATTTAACATGTACAGTATGTCATTTTTAGGGGGGAGCCATGTACCAACCGTGTGTCACACAATCGTACATGGGAAAGACATTTCATTTTTTGTATATATTATGCTTGTATCTTCGCTCTCCCCTCGCACTGACAAGGACCTGAAATAACATGTCTGTTTTTCTCACCGTTAACTGTTACTCAGTTGCTTTCATCCTACCTTTGAGTCACAACCTTCTCTCGGCACGTCACACCTTTCATCCTTGTTACTGTCCAACCTCTTTTACTTTAACTTTTCCTTACAATTTCGCTTTGTCCTGAATGGCCTCACAGGCCCAAGCCTAAGCTATAAAGCTCAAATTTTCAAATCCAGCAGTTCTCAGAATTGCATATATTTTTTTATAAATAATAGGGTTAACATTTATAGCCATTTAGCAATTTGCACTAATTGACTTAGTTACTATGCATAGTAATAATTTTTTTTTTTATTTTGCAGGAGAACACTGTGATGTTTACGTTGAACATTATAGGAATATATTTGGCGAAGTTCCGGACTACAACTTACAGCAGACATAATTTTATCTTTTAATACTTGCTTAATATCAGATAAAGTTACACTTTTTAATGGGGACTGTGATGTTAATGAGTTTATTTGAGAAAAAGTATCCATAATTTTGTGCGATGTAACGTGCATATCTAAATTGAAAATTATACAATTGAAGTTCACAATATTTTAGTTTAATGTGGCAGGTGATGAGATTAACCTTCCTTGTGTATTATTTTAATAGTCATCGCTTGCTCATAGCTGTTAATTTTACTCGCCAACTAAATGATCGTGTTATTGAGAAGCATTCTACAATAAGTTTATTTTAACAGAATATGTAGAGAAGTATGTTTATTGCAGAAGAGATGACATTATTAGTTGTATTATCATTATCTTTTACAAGTACAGCTTATTTTTATAATTGAAGCATTTATAATGGGTACCTATGGAAAATTTTCAGTTAATTCAATGGTTTGGATAAGTTATTGTTTGAGAATTATGTTAGTAATATAGATGATGGTAGGATAATCACTTACATTTGGCCTTTACTCTAGGTCTCTTCTGAAATAGTGTGAAGTTTTTATCAAATTCAGGTTTACCTAATGGCATAAGTTCATTTATTGACAAAATATTCTGTATATATCACTCTCTGCAAAATTAGTATTTGCCTTATTTTTTGTTAAGTCTGTTTTTGTTAATATCTGTCATAGCTCTAAAATAAAGTGAATAATAATAAATGATTTTGTTCTCATTCATCTCCAGGTAAAAAAGCTCACAGATTCAGAGCAGATTCGAGGTCTTTTGTAGTGTTACCTTGGCATATGGTGTTGTTATAGAGGTAGAAATAACAGGAAATTATACATGTCTTGGAAATCAGTTCTCCCATCCACTAACTACATATATTGCTGCAAATTGGTTGTGTTCTTTGTTTTTGCTACATTCTTGCGTGCTTTGAGTAATTTGTTTCATATGTAGCATACCCAACTTATTTTCATTTAATTCTTGAAGTATTATGAAATACAATAAATTTTGAGAGCATGATTATTCATTATGCTGTATATTTATTTCAGTTTACGCATTTCTTTTTCTGACCAATGATAAATCCTTATCTCAAGCATTTATGAGTACCAACAGGCCTCTGGGCACTGTAGAGTTCTACTGTGAGTAAATATAGTGATTATCGCTATCCTTCATTTTTCGAGACCTATTGCTTTTAATTATGTATTTAACTTATATACGAGTCCTACTTTTTTATTGGTCGGATGGGACTCACTTCTCATAGATTTCAATTTTTTTCCCTTTTCCTCTACTTTGAAACCTGCTGCTAGGGTAGGTGATATTCTAATCAACTTTTTGTGATTTTACAATATTTCCTTCACTTATTTTGGATATATATTTCAGTTTTCAACACATTTATGACTACACGACACTGGATTTTACTGTTTGCATTGATGTTGCCATGCTCAAAATTCTTGGGATATAAACTTATTGTTTTCTCTTTTTTCTTTTTTTTTCATTATTTTCTCTGAACCTTTGCTCTCACAACGTTCCAATGTCGAAATTTTTGTATGGAACTCCTCTGAAAACCTTAGGGGAGAGGCCAGGGTCGGAAGTCAATTTTGCACTACAACATTGAAATTTATACAGAATATTCATCTCTATTCATAGAAGCGTTTTCCCATTTTTTTCCCACCTAAGTTGAATACTTTTATTTTATCAATATTTTTCCAGTTTTTAGGGTGTTTTTTCACCTTTTTTTTTAAATATATAAATTCCCTCAATTTTGTATCAATTTGAAATATTTAAAAACCAGCATGAAGCTTAAAGTATAATGTATCAATATTTTGGAATGTTTTGTTTAAATTCTTTTTGAATTAGAATAATTTTTCAGAAACCGTTTACGGAAGAAAAAAACTAAAAATAAATTTTTGGGATATATTGTTAAAATTTTGTTTCCCCAAATGAACAATTATAATCCAATTATTGTATTGTGCAATAATTTAGTATCATAATCCTTTTTAAATCATTAAAATCGGATCATAAATAACTAACTTGATTCCATTTTATTCCAAAAAAATTACATTTTGAGATACAGCAGTTTAAAGTTTTTTTTTCACTTACCTTTGTTGACAGATCTATTTTGCGTGAGTTTACTGGGCTCTTGGTCCTCTCTCTTATGAACAGAGATATTATCCCCTTTTAGGTTATTATAATTAACCAATTTGTTCTGTATCTTTTATTTATTTGGAGATTATGTCCCCCTTTCATCCAGGTACCATCATAAATCACTTCAATGTCTAATACACCATCTTCATCAGGTTTGAATCCCATCTCTTCATAATATTGAAAGATTCCTTTATCAACTTCACCAATCATATCATTATATTCCTTATCAGCAAGAGTTTCAACGTATTTCTTATATCGTTGATAAGTGCAATTTGCAAAAGGTGGGGCACCCAAGGCATTTGTTGTGTTATTCATTGCTGCCAAGCCAACCCCATTCAGAATATTCTGATAAATAAAGGAAGTAGTTACTATACCAATATTATCAGTTTCTATATTTTCAATTGATTTCGCAGTTGAACTATGAAAATTCTCAGGAAACTCACATTTACATTTAAATTTCAAATCAACATCTAAATTTTTTCTTTCATAGCAATGTTTTAGTTTACTCCCACAATCACCAAAAATCGCTCTGGATATAGCATTCTGATAAAACAGGAAGGATCTCACTGGTATTTGATACACAATTCAATGCTTGTTCTTTATCACAAATAAATTTTTTCAAAAGTTTACCTCGTAAGGTGTTGCATCACTTTATTGCACATCACTTGGAAAAGTTTCATCTTCAAATAACATTTCAGATTTATCTTCACCATCAGATAGCAACAATCAACAAATCAACAATCAAACCCACTGTTTCGCTAATATTTTGAGGAGTTTTATAAAATGTCCCAACGAACAATAAAAATCCCACGTGGCTGTGTTTACTCTCTGTACCAAACGTTTGAGAGAGTAGTGTTGCCTTCTCATCAACTTCACATTTTCTTTTTTTATTGAACATTTGAATATTTCTGATAGCAGCTAAACACCTCATTGAATTCTTCCTCTTATGCATAATTGATGTTTATGAGTAAAAACATAAAATGTGATACAGAAAGGAAAAATCACTTAAATATCTCTCATAATCACAAAAGTAATACACCCCTCTCACTCAATGATCGAAGCACACTAAAGATATGATCGAGGAAAGATCAATATATCACGTGATCGATGCCATCGGGAAAAGTGTCGTTCGGTAGCCCATAAAATAAATATCAAATCCAATAAATGGAGAAAAAAAACTCAGCTGACACCTGATGTCTGACAGCTGAAACACAAAATTTTACAGTGGCATATGGGCACAATAAATTGCCATTTTTATGATTAATATACTTTGGATTGCTTTCATCTTTCGTCTGGCAACAACAGGGTCCCTTACCTCTTTGAAAATGGCGAAATCTTATTTTGGCGAAATTTTCACGAAATTGCTAAATTTAGCTTCATTCATTCATTTTACACTGAATATGCAGTTAGTTAAGCCCTTACTGTATACATTCTTCTAAAGATAAAAAAAAAAAAAAACGCAATGTTTGATACACTGAGACCAAAACCTCTTTAGCGGTTCGTAAACTTTCCTTTTCAGTGATATTCTGAATTAGATAGGATTTGTTGTACTTTTATATAATTCACATAAAAATCTTTATCTGTGTTGGAAAGAAATTAATGTTTTTCCTTTTCAACTAAATCCAAATATGTATCAATAAATCTCCATTAACCCTTTTGAGACCCAGCACCTCACGAAAACATTCGACATTCAAGCCCCAGGCCCTTTTTTGGGAAATTTGACTTTACTCACCTTAGCACAATACATTCAAGAGAGAAGACTTCACAACATTTTCTTTCATATAGCTGAATAGATTTCCTTTCCATTGATATTTAATAACCAGACGTAAATACCTCCAATGATGCTGAAGGGAGTAGAGATATCCAGATGTAGAATGAATCTAATGGGCCTCAAAGGATTAAAGTATTTAGCTCAAATCCATCCAAGTAAACGGAATACATTCATGAACTTTCATATTTTGACTTACTTCTTCTTTGTCAGTAATTAAAAAGCTCATATTATTATTATTATTATTATTATTATTATTATTATTATTATTATTATTATTATTACTAGCTAAGCTATAACCCTAGTTGTAAAAGCAAGACGCTATTATGCCAAGGGCTCCAACAAGGAAACATTCCCCGATAAGGAATTGCAATAAGGAAATGAATAAATTACAAGATAAGTAATGAACAATTAATGTAAAATATTTCAAGAATAGTAACAACATTGAAATATATTTTTCGCATATAAACTAAAAAACCTTAAAAAGAAAACAAGAGAAAGAGAAATAAGATAGGATAGTGTGTCTGACTGTACCTTTAAGCAAGAGAACTCTACCCCAAGACCGTGGAAAACCATGGTATAGAGGCTATGGAACTACCCAAGACTAAAGAACAACGTTTGGTTTTGGAGTGGCCTTCTCCTAGAAGAGGTTCTTACTTCCTTAAATGTCTTGAAAAGGCTTACATAGAAATTTCTTTACGATCAATACAGTTCATATGGTAAGATTTACAGTAGACTTAACTTTCTTCCTCAATCTTGTTTGAATTTCCAAAGTAAGTTTCAAAAACCGTTGTGCTTTTGCAGCATTGTGTCTTCCATTTTTATTTTATTTTCCATTCTGTAATATTATAGCAAATGTTTGATTTTGCTATTTCAGCATCTATGAGTGATATGTCGAGGTCTGGTTTAATACTGGCAGCTCTACATCCTTTTCATGGCTATATTTATTTCTATTCTTGGATTATATCTATTTTCAGGATCTACACAGATATTTTTCATTTGTTAGCAAATCACTAATTTCCCTCTCCATTATTTCCATTGCTTCCCTGAATTCTGCTCAGTTATATTCCTTCGAATAATTGATTTCCTTCAATAAGATTCCAGTTGTTTGTGTTTTTTCATAGTACAGGTATTTACGGTAATTCATCTTTTGAATCATATTTGAAAGGTTTCCTAATTTCAGTCAATTTAATGCCTCCTACCAACAGTTTCTACATGTTTTATTAACATTCTGGGCTTAAATTGTTCTCAATACAATTTTATTTTAATATTTTGAGTCTGGGCTATATAGTGCTGGCTTTTATCTTTAGTACTCTTTTTGGAGAAAAACTTTAATACGGGTAATTTATTTCATTAATTGTACTATTTTTCAATCTTCTATACATGAAAGTTAATATCATTCTCTTAGGTAGCTTCCTTGCTGTTAACAGATCACCCCATTTTGTTTCTTTGGAGTTTAGGTGTCTTTAAAATGCTCTGTTTTTGAAGGGCACTTTTCTGTTTCTGACAATAATTTAAAAATTCTTCTCTGAATTTATTTCCCCGAACTTTCAATAATTGGGTTATCGCTTCCTTTACCTTTTTTCTATTTCCAAAAGGAAAAGTTCAAAAGAATCCCTTAAATTTCTTATTGACATGTTTAAGTCTTGATGTCATGTCTAAGCCAATGTCGAGAAAGTATACACAAATTAGTCATAAGAATATATATATAGTTATAATTCCAAAACACTAAGAAAATTTAGCAATTTTTTTGAGTAAGATTAATTAATTATACCACATTTGACATTATTACGAAAACATTAATAAAAATTTCAAGTAGTTTGATCCTATTCACTTTCGAGTTCAGTTAAGAATTCTGATCATTCTATTTATATGGAATCAACACTAATGTAGAGATTTTAAACTATTTTTCAGATATTTTGTTACCTGTATTGTTGTCTTTACTAAATGTGCATGAGTTAGTTTTAAGTTTTGAAAGGAGATATAGTAGTATGCATGCATATTTTCGGGTATGCACACGTATTTGTTTTATACCTTATGTGTGGTATAGCAAATTTCTCATTGCTACTATGAATCATAACCATTTTAAGAATATGTTACCAAAGTTTGAAGACAGATTGCTATTCTTTTGACACTGCTAAACTTAACACAAGCCTTTCTTGTAAGATCATTGTTTGATGAATATAGTTAAATGCTAATGAATATAAAAAAGAGCCGGGAGCTCTTTTACTTAGTATTTATGATTGGAATATTTGTCATATGAGCAAAAAAGTGTCCTTTAATGTCATAGTTTCCCATGAAATTTTGTATGATATATATCAATAACTAAGAAAGAATAGTACATAAATATTTCACCCTTCTTTGCTCCAAGACCACAAGTAAATTATCTGTATTTTGTCCTATCAACAAAAAAACAAAAATTATTCCCCATTTTTCAAATACTGTAGTTGAAACGCAAAATTGCTCAATAGTGCTTCAAAGAATTCTTATTTTGGATTGAAGTTAGTAGCTATTGTGAAAAAGAAACGGGATTTAATGAAGGAAAACCTATATTTTGGAGGTGCTTTGTGGTCCCCAAGGACTTTTCTGTAAAGTCAAGTACAGGGAAACTATTGTACATGATATACCAAACATATATTGTTTTTCCTGCCCAAGGATTAGTGTATTAACGTGCAAGACACTTATTCAGTGTATACAAGGGAGATCCAGAGGTTCAGGATGTATTGAACCTGTCACAGCACCTACAAGGCAGAATTCATCTGCCACTGAGAACCATTACTAACACTGAAGACAGAGATTACCTGGGTAATTGTTTCTTCCCCAGCAACCATCTTTTCTCCTGGATTGAAAATATTCTGATAAATAAAGGAAGTAGTTACTATACCAATATTATCAGTTTCTATATTTTCAATTGATTTCGCAGTTGAACTATGAAAATTCTCAGGAAACTCACATTTACATTTAAATTTCAAATCAACATCTAAATTTTTTCTTTCATAGCAATGTTTTAGTTTACTCCCACAATCACCAAAAATCGCTCTGGATATAGCATTCTGATAAAACAGGAAGGATCTCACTGGTATTTGATACACAATTCAATGCTTGTTCTTTATCACAAATAAATTTTTTCAAAAGTTTACCTCGTAAGGTGTTGCATCACTTTATTGCACATCACTTGGAAAAGTTTCATCTTCAAATAACATTTCAGATTTATCTTCACCATCAGATAGCAACAATCAACAAATCAACAATCAAACCCACTGTTTCGCTAATATTTTGAGGAGTTTTATAAAATGTCCCAACGAACAATAAAAATCCCACGTGGCTGTGTTTACTCTCTGTACCAAACGTTTGAGAGAGTAGTGTTGCCTTCTCATCAACTTCACATTTTCTTTTTTTATTGAACATTTGAATATTTCTGATAGCAGCTAAACACCTCATTGAATTCTTCCTCTTATGCATAATTGATGTTTATGAGTAAAAACATAAAATGTGATACAGAAAGGAAAAATCACTTAAATATCTCTCATAATCACAAAAGTAATACACCCCTCTCACTCAATGATCGAAGCACACTAAAGATATGATCGAGGAAAGATCAATATATCACGTGATCGATGCCATCGGGAAAAGTGTCGTTCGGTAGCCCATAAAATAAATATCAAATCCAATAAATGGAGAAAAAAAACTGTCAGCTGACACCTGATGTCTGACAGCTGAAACACAAAATTTTACAGTGGCATATGGGCACAATAAATTGCCATTTTTATGATTAATATACTTTGGATTGCTTTCATCTTTCGTCTGGCAACAACAGGGTCCCTTACCTCTTTGAAAATGGCGAAATCTTATTTTGGCGAAATTTTCACGAAATTGCTAAATTTAGCTTCATTCATTCATTTTACACTGAATATGCAGTTAGTTAAGCCCTTACTGTATACATTCTTCTAAAGATAAAAAAAAAAAAAAACGCAATGTTTGATACACTGAGACCAAAACCTCTTTAGCGGTTCGTAAACTTTCCTTTTCAGTGATATTCTGAATTAGATAGGATTTGTTGTACTTTTATATAATTCACATAAAAATCTTTATCTGTGTTGGAAAGAAATTAATGTTTTTCCTTTTCAACTAAATCCAAATATGTATCAATAAATCTCCATTAACCCTTTTGAGACCCAGCACCTCACGAAAACATTCGACATTCAAGCCCCAGGCCCTTTTTTGGGAAATTTGACTTTACTCACCTTAGCACAATACATTCAAGAGAGAAGACTTCACAACATTTTCTTTCATATAGCTGAATAGATTTCCTTTCCATTGATATTTAATAACCAGACGTAAATACCTCCAATGATGCTGAAGGGAGTAGAGATATCCAGATGTAGAATGAATCTAATGGGCCTCAAAGGATTAAAGTATTTAGCTCAAATCCATCCAAGTAAACGGAATACATTCATGAACTTTCATATTTTGACTTACTTCTTCTTTGTCAGTAATTAAAAAGCTCATATTATTATTATTATTATTATTATTATTATTATTATTATTATTATTATTATTATTACTAGCTAAGCTATAACCCTAGTTGTAAAAGCAAGACGCTATTATGCCAAGGGCTCCAACAAGGAAACATTCCCCGATAAGGAATTGCAATAAGGAAATGAATAAATTACAAGATAAGTAATGAACAATTAATGTAAAATATTTCAAGAATAGTAACAACATTGAAATATATTTTTCGCATATAAACTAAAAAACCTTAAAAAGAAAACAAGAGAAAGAGAAATAAGATAGGATAGTGTGTCTGACTGTACCTTTAAGCAAGAGAACTCTACCCCAAGACCGTGGAAAACCATGGTATAGAGGCTATGGAACTACCCAAGACTAAAGAACAACGTTTGGTTTTGGAGTGGCCTTCTCCTAGAAGAGGTTCTTACTTCCTTAAATGTCTTGAAAAGGCTTACATAGAAATTTCTTTACGATCAATACAGTTCATATGGTAAGATTTACAGTAGACTTAACTTTCTTCCTCAATCTTGTTTGAATTTCCAAAGTAAGTTTCAAAAACCGTTGTGCTTTTGCAGCATTGTGTCTTCCATTTTTATTTTATTTTCCATTCTGTAATATTATAGCAAATGTTTGATTTTGCTATTTCAGCATCTATGAGTGATATGTCGAGGTCTGGTTTAATACTGGCAGCTCTACATCCTTTTCATGGCTATATTTATTTCTATTCTTGGATTATATCTATTTTCAGGATCTACACAGATATTTTTCATTTGTTAGCAAATCACTAATTTCCCTCTCCATTATTTCCATTGCTTCCCTGAATTCTGCTCAGTTATATTCCTTCGAATAATTGATTTCCTTCAATAAGATTCCAGTTGTTTGTGTTTTTTCATAGTACAGGTATTTACGGTAATTCATCTTTTGAATCATATTTGAAAGGTTTCCTAATTTCAGTCAATTTAATGCCTCCTACCAACAGTTTCTACATGTTTTATTAACATTCTGGGCTTAAATTGTTCTCAATACAATTTTATTTTAATATTTTGAGTCTGGGCTATATAGTGCTGGCTTTTATCTTTAGTACTCTTTTTGGAGAAAAACTTTAATACGGGTAATTTATTTCATTAATTGTACTATTTTTCAATCTTCTATACATGAAAGTTAATATCATTCTCTTAGGTAGCTTCCTTGCTGTTAACAGATCACCCCATTTTGTTTCTTTGGAGTTTAGGTGTCTTTAAAATGCTCTGTTTTTGAAGGGCACTTTTCTGTTTCTGACAATAATTTAAAAATTCTTCTCTGAATTTATTTCCCCGAACTTTCAATAATTGGGTTATCGCTTCCTTTACCTTTTTTCTATTTCCAAAAGGAAAAGTTCAAAAGAATCCCTTAAATTTCTTATTGACATGTTTAAGTCTTGATGTCATGTCTAAGCCAATGTCGAGAAAGTATACACAAATTAGTCATAAGAATATATATATAGTTATAATTCCAAAACACTAAGAAAATTTAGCAATTTTTTTGAGTAAGATTAATTAATTATACCACATTTGACATTATTACGAAAACATTAATAAAAATTTCAAGTAGTTTGATCCTATTCACTTTCGAGTTCAGTTAAGAATTCTGATCATTCTATTTATATGGAATCAACACTAATGTAGAGATTTTAAACTATTTTTCAGATATTTTGTTACCTGTATTGTTGTCTTTACTAAATGTGCATGAGTTAGTTTTAAGTTTTGAAAGGAGATATAGTAGTATGCATGCATATTTTCGGGTATGCACACGTATTTGTTTTATACCTTATGTGTGGTATAGCAAATTTCTCATTGCTACTATGAATCATAACCATTTTAAGAATATGTTACCAAAGTTTGAAGACAGATTGCTATTCTTTTGACACTGCTAAACTTAACACAAGCCTTTCTTGTAAGATCATTGTTTGATGAATATAGTTAAATGCTAATGAATATAAAAAAGAGCCGGGAGCTCTTTTACTTAGTATTTATGATTGGAATATTTGTCATATGAGCAAAAAAGTGTCCTTTAATGTCATAGTTTCCCATGAAATTTTGTATGATATATATCAATAACTAAGAAAGAATAGTACATAAATATTTCACCCTTCTTTGCTCCAAGACCACAAGTAAATTATCTGTATTTTGTCCTATCAACAAAAAAACAAAAATTATTCCCCATTTTTCAAATACTGTAGTTGAAACGCAAAATTGCTCAATAGTGCTTCAAAGAATTCTTATTTTGGATTGAAGTTAGTAGCTATTGTGAAAAAGAAACGGGATTTAATGAAGGAAAACCTATATTTTGGAGGTGCTTTGTGGTCCCCAAGGACTTTTCTGTAAAGTCAAGTACAGGGAAACTATTGTACATGATATACCAAACATATATTGTTTTTCCTGCCCAAGGATTAGTGTATTAACGTGCAAGACACTTATTCAGTGTATACAAGGGAGATCCAGAGGTTCAGGATGTATTGAACCTGTCACAGCACCTACAAGGCAGAATTCATCTGCCACTGAGAACCATTACTAACACTGAAGACAGAGATTACCTGGGTAATTGTTTCTTCCCCAGCAACCATCTTTTCTCCTGGATTGAAAATATTCTGATAAATAAAGGAAGTAGTTACTATACCAATATTATCAGTTTCTATATTTTCAATTGATTTCGCAGTTGAACTATGAAAATTCTCAGGAAACTCACATTTACATTTAAATTTCAAATCAACATCTAAATTTTTTCTTTCATAGCAATGTTTTAGTTTACTCCCACAATCACCAAAAATCGCTCTGGATATAGCATTCTGATAAAACAGGAAGGATCTCACTGGTATTTGATACACAATTCAATGCTTGTTCTTTATCACAAATAAATTTTTTCAAAAGTTTACCTCGTAAGGTGTTGCATCACTTTATTGCACATCACTTGGAAAAGTTTCATCTTCAAATAACATTTCAGATTTATCTTCACCATCAGATAGCAACAATCAACAAATCAACAATCAAACCCACTGTTTCGCTAATATTTTGAGGAGTTTTATAAAATGTCCCAACGAACAATAAAAATCCCACGTGGCTGTGTTTACTCTCTGTACCAAACGTTTGAGAGAGTAGTGTTGCCTTCTCATCAACTTCACATTTTCTTTTTTTATTGAACATTTGAATATTTCTGATAGCAGCTAAACACCTCATTGAATTCTTCCTCTTATGCATAATTGATGTTTATGAGTAAAAACATAAAATGTGATACAGAAAGGAAAAATCACTTAAATATCTCTCATAATCACAAAAGTAATACACCCCTCTCACTCAATGATCGAAGCACACTAAAGATATGATCGAGGAAAGATCAATATATCACGTGATCGATGCCATCGGGAAAAGTGTCGTTCGGTAGCCCATAAAATAAATATCAAATCCAATAAATGGAGAAAAAAAACTGTCAGCTGACACCTGATGTCTGACAGCTGAAACACAAAATTTTACAGTGGCATATGGGCACAATAAATTGCCATTTTTATGATTAATATACTTTGGATTGCTTTCATCTTTCGTCTGGCAACAACAGGGTCCCTTACCTCTTTGAAAATGGCGAAATCTTATTTTGGCGAAATTTTCACGAAATTGCTAAATTTAGCTTCATTCATTCATTTTACACTGAATATGCAGTTAGTTAAGCCCTTACTGTATACATTCTTCTAAAGATAAAAAAAAAAAAAAAACGCAATGTTTGATACACTGAGACCAAAACCTCTTTAGCGGTTCGTAAACTTTCCTTTTCAGTGATATTCTGAATTAGATAGGATTTGTTGTACTTTTATATAATTCACATAAAAATCTTTATCTGTGTTGGAAAGAAATTAATGTTTTTCCTTTTCAACTAAATCCAAATATGTATCAATAAATCTCCATTAACCCTTTTGAGACCCAGCACCTCACGAAAACATTCGACATTCAAGCCCCAGGCCCTTTTTTGGGAAATTTGACTTTACTCACCTTAGCACAATACATTCAAGAGAGAAGACTTCACAACATTTTCTTTCATATAGCTGAATAGATTTCCTTTCCATTGATATTTAATAACCAGACGTAAATACCTCCAATGATGCTGAAGGGAGTAGAGATATCCAGATGTAGAATGAATCTAATGGGCCTCAAAGGATTAAAGTATTTAGCTCAAATCCATCCAAGTAAACGGAATACATTCATGAACTTTCATATTTTGACTTACTTCTTCTTTGTCAGTAATTAAAAAGCTCATATTATTATTATTATTATTATTATTATTATTATTATTATTACTAGCTAAGCTATAACCCTAGTTGTAAAAGCAAGACGCTATTATGCCAAGGGCTCCAACAAGGAAACATTCCCCGATAAGGAATTGCAATAAGGAAATGAATAAATTACAAGATAAGTAATGAACAATTAATGTAAAATATTTCAAGAATAGTAACAACATTGAAATATATTTTTCGCATATAAACTAAAAAACCTTAAAAAGAAAACAAGAGAAAGAGAAATAAGATAGGATAGTGTGTCTGACTGTACCTTTAAGCAAGAGAACTCTACCCCAAGACCGTGGAAAACCATGGTATAGAGGCTATGGAACTACCCAAGACTAAAGAACAACGTTTGGTTTTGGAGTGGCCTTCTCCTAGAAGAGGTTCTTACTTCCTTAAATGTCTTGAAAAGGCTTACATAGAAATTTCTTTACGATCAATACAGTTCATATGGTAAGATTTACAGTAGACTTAACTTTCTTCCTCAATCTTGTTTGAATTTCCAAAGTAAGTTTCAAAAACCGTTGTGCTTTTGCAGCATTGTGTCTTCCATTTTTATTTTATTTTCCATTCTGTAATATTATAGCAAATGTTTGATTTTGCTATTTCAGCATCTATGAGTGATATGTCGAGGTCTGGTTTAATACTGGCAGCTCTACATCCTTTTCATGGCTATATTTATTTCTATTCTTGGATTATATCTATTTTCAGGATCTACACAGATATTTTTCATTTGTTAGCAAATCACTAATTTCCCTCTCCATTATTTCCATTGCTTCCCTGAATTCTGCTCAGTTATATTCCTTCGAATAATTGATTTCCTTCAATAAGATTCCAGTTGTTTGTGTTTTTTCATAGTACAGGTATTTACGGTAATTCATCTTTTGAATCATATTTGAAAGGTTTCCTAATTTCAGTCAATTTAATGCCTCCTACCAACAGTTTCTACATGTTTTATTAACATTCTGGGCTTAAATTGTTCTCAATACAATTTTATTTTAATATTTTGAGTCTGGGCTATATAGTGCTGGCTTTTATCTTTAGTACTCTTTTTGGAGAAAAACTTTAATACGGGTAATTTATTTCATTAATTGTACTATTTTTCAATCTTCTATACATGAAAGTTAATATCATTCTCTTAGGTAGCTTCCTTGCTGTTAACAGATCACCCCATTTTGTTTCTTTGGAGTTTAGGTGTCTTTAAAATGCTCTGTTTTTGAAGGGCACTTTTCTGTTTCTGACAATAATTTAAAAATTCTTCTCTGAATTTATTTCCCCGAACTTTCAATAATTGGGTTATCGCTTCCTTTACCTTTTTTCTATTTCCAAAAGGAAAAGTTCAAAAGAATCCCTTAAATTTCTTATTGACATGTTTAAGTCTTGATGTCATGTCTAAGCCAATGTCGAGAAAGTATACACAAATTAGTCATAAGAATATATATATAGTTATAATTCCAAAACACTAAGAAAATTTAGCAATTTTTTTGAGTAAGATTAATTAATTATACCACATTTGACATTATTACGAAAACATTAATAAAAATTTCAAGTAGTTTGATCCTATTCACTTTCGAGTTCAGTTAAGAATTCTGATCATTCTATTTATATGGAATCAACACTAATGTAGAGATTTTAAACTATTTTTCAGATATTTTGTTACCTGTATTGTTGTCTTTACTAAATGTGCATGAGTTAGTTTTAAGTTTTGAAAGGAGATATAGTAGTATGCATGCATATTTTCGGGTATGCACACGTATTTGTTTTATACCTTATGTGTGGTATAGCAAATTTCTCATTGCTACTATGAATCATAACCATTTTAAGAATATGTTACCAAAGTTTGAAGACAGATTGCTATTCTTTTGACACTGCTAAACTTAACACAAGCCTTTCTTGTAAGATCATTGTTTGATGAATATAGTTAAATGCTAATGAATATAAAAAAGAGCCGGGAGCTCTTTTACTTAGTATTTATGATTGGAATATTTGTCATATGAGCAAAAAAGTGTCCTTTAATGTCATAGTTTCCCATGAAATTTTGTATGATATATATCAATAACTAAGAAAGAATAGTACATAAATATTTCACCCTTCTTTGCTCCAAGACCACAAGTAAATTATCTGTATTTTGTCCTATCAACAAAAAAACAAAAATTATTCCCCATTTTTCAAATACTGTAGTTGAAACGCAAAATTGCTCAATAGTGCTTCAAAGAATTCTTATTTTGGATTGAAGTTAGTAGCTATTGTGAAAAAGAAACGGGATTTAATGAAGGAAAACCTATATTTTGGAGGTGCTTTGTGGTCCCCAAGGACTTTTCTGTAAAGTCAAGTACAGGGAAACTATTGTACATGATATACCAAACATATATTGTTTTTCCTGCCCAAGGATTAGTGTATTAACGTGCAAGACACTTATTCAGTGTATACAAGGGAGATCCAGAGGTTCAGGATGTATTGAACCTGTCACAGCACCTACAAGGCAGAATTCATCTGCCACTGAGAACCATTACTAACACTGAAGACAGAGATTACCTGGGTAATTGTTTCTTCCCCAGCAACCATCTTTTCTCCTGGATTGAAAATATTCTGATAAATAAAGGAAGTAGTTACTATACCAATATTATCAGTTTCTATATTTTCAATTGATTTCGCAGTTGAACTATGAAAATTCTCAGGAAACTCACATTTACATTTAAATTTCAAATCAACATCTAAATTTTTTCTTTCATAGCAATGTTTTAGTTTACTCCCACAATCACCAAAAATCGCTCTGGATATAGCATTCTGATAAAACAGGAAGGATCTCACTGGTATTTGATACACAATTCAATGCTTGTTCTTTATCACAAATAAATTTTTTCAAAAGTTTACCTCGTAAGGTGTTGCATCACTTTATTGCACATCACTTGGAAAAGTTTCATCTTCAAATAACATTTCAGATTTATCTTCACCATCAGATAGCAACAATCAACAAATCAACAATCAAACCCACTGTTTCGCTAATATTTTGAGGAGTTTTATAAAATGTCCCAACGAACAATAAAAATCCCACGTGGCTGTGTTTACTCTCTGTACCAAACGTTTGAGAGAGTAGTGTTGCCTTCTCATCAACTTCACATTTTCTTTTTTTATTGAACATTTGAATATTTCTGATAGCAGCTAAACACCTCATTGAATTCTTCCTCTTATGCATAATTGATGTTTATGAGTAAAAACATAAAATGTGATACAGAAAGGAAAAATCACTTAAATATCTCTCATAATCACAAAAGTAATACACCCCTCTCACTCAATGATCGAAGCACACTAAAGATATGATCGAGGAAAGATCAATATATCACGTGATCGATGCCATCGGGAAAAGTGTCGTTCGGTAGCCCATAAAATAAATATCAAATCCAATAAATGGAGAAAAAAAACTGTCAGCTGACACCTGATGTCTGACAGCTGAAACACAAAATTTTACAGTGGCATATGGGCACAATAAATTGCCATTTTTATGATTAATATACTTTGGATTGCTTTCATCTTTCGTCTGGCAACAACAGGGTCCCTTACCTCTTTGAAAATGGCGAAATCTTATTTTGGCGAAATTTTCACGAAATTGCTAAATTTAGCTTCATTCATTCATTTTACACTGAATATGCAGTTAGTTAAGCCCTTACTGTATACATTCTTCTAAAGATAAAAAAAAAAAAACGCAATGTTTGATACACTGAGACCAAAACCTCTTTAGCGGTTCGTAAACTTTCCTTTTCAGTGATATTCTGAATTAGATAGGATTTGTTGTACTTTTATATAATTCACATAAAAATCTTTATCTGTGTTGGAAAGAAATTATTGTTTTTCCTTTTCAACTAAATCCAAATATGTATCAATAAATCTCCATTAACCCTTTTGAGACCCAGCACCTCACGAAAACATTCGACATTCAAGCCCCAGGCCCTTTTTTGGGAAATTTGACTTTACTCACCTTAGCACAATACATTCAAGAGAGAAGACTTCACAACATTTTCTTTCATATAGCTGAATAGATTTCCTTTCCATTGATATTTAATAACCAGACGTAAATACCTCCAATGATGCTGAAGGGAGTAGAGATATCCAGATGTAGAATGAATCTAATGGGCCTCAAAGGATTAAAGTATTTAGCTCAAATCCATCCAAGTAAACGGAATACATTCATGAACTTTCATATTTTGACTTACTTCTTCTTTGTCAGTAATTAAAAAGCTCATATTATTATTATTATTATTATTATTATTATTATTATTATTATTATTATTATTATTATTATTATTATTATTATTATTACTAGCTAAGCTATAACCCTAGTTGTAAAAGCAAGACGCTATTATGCCAAGGGCTCCAACAAGGAAACATTCCCCGATAAGGAATTGCAATAAGGAAATGAATAAATTACAAGATAAGTAATGAACAATTAATGTAAAATATTTCAAGAATAGTAACAACATTGAAATATATTTTTCGCATATAAACTAAAAAACCTTAAAAAGAAAACAAGAGAAAGAGAAATAAGATAGGATAGTGTGTCTGACTGTACCTTTAAGCAAGAGAACTCTACCCCAAGACCGTGGAAAACCATGGTATAGAGGCTATGGAACTACCCAAGACTAAAGAACAACGTTTGGTTTTGGAGTGGCCTTCTCCTAGAAGAGGTTCTTACTTCCTTAAATGTCTTGAAAAGGCTTACATAGAAATTTCTTTACGATCAATACAGTTCATATGGTAAGATTTACAGTAGACTTAACTTTCTTCCTCAATCTTGTTTGAATTTCCAAAGTAAGTTTCAAAAACCGTTGTGCTTTTGCAGCATTGTGTCTTCCATTTTTATTTTATTTTCCATTCTGTAATATTATAGCAAATGTTTGATTTTGCTATTTCAGCATCTATGAGTGATATGTCGAGGTCTGGTTTAATACTGGCAGCTCTACATCCTTTTCATGGCTATATTTATTTCTATTCTTGGATTATATCTATTTTCAGGATCTACACAGATATTTTTCATTTGTTAGCAAATCACTAATTTCCCTCTCCATTATTTCCATTGCTTCCCTGAATTCTGCTCAGTTATATTCCTTCGAATAATTGATTTCCTTCAATAAGATTCCAGTTGTTTGTGTTTTTTCATAGTACAGGTATTTACGGTAATTCATCTTTTGAATCATATTTGAAAGGTTTCCTAATTTCAGTCAATTTAATGCCTCCTACCAACAGTTTCTACATGTTTTATTAACATTCTGGGCTTAAATTGTTCTCAATACAATTTTATTTTAATATTTTGAGTCTGGGCTATATAGTGCTGGCTTTTATCTTTAGTACTCTTTTTGGAGAAAAACTTTAATACGGGTAATTTATTTCATTAATTGTACTATTTTTCAATCTTCTATACATGAAAGTTAATATCATTCTCTTAGGTAGCTTCCTTGCTGTTAACAGATCACCCCATTTTGTTTCTTTGGAGTTTAGGTGTCTTTAAAATGCTCTGTTTTTGAAGGGCACTTTTCTGTTTCTGACAATAATTTAAAAATTCTTCTCTGAATTTATTTCCCCGAACTTTCAATAATTGGGTTATCGCTTCCTTTACCTTTTTTCTATTTCCAAAAGGAAAAGTTCAAAAGAATCCCTTAAATTTCTTATTGACATGTTTAAGTCTTGATGTCATGTCTAAGCCAATGTCGAGAAAGTATACACAAATTAGTCATAAGAATATATATATAGTTATAATTCCAAAACACTAAGAAAATTTAGCAATTTTTTTGAGTAAGATTAATTAATTATACCACATTTGACATTATTACGAAAACATTAATAAAAATTTCAAGTAGTTTGATCCTATTCACTTTCGAGTTCAGTTAAGAATTCTGATCATTCTATTTATATGGAATCAACACTAATGTAGAGATTTTAAACTATTTTTCAGATATTTTGTTACCTGTATTGTTGTCTTTACTAAATGTGCATGAGTTAGTTTTAAGTTTTGAAAGGAGATATAGTAGTATGCATGCATATTTTCGGGTATGCACACGTATTTGTTTTATACCTTATGTGTGGTATAGCAAATTTCTCATTGCTACTATGAATCATAACCATTTTAAGAATATGTTACCAAAGTTTGAAGACAGATTGCTATTCTTTTGACACTGCTAAACTTAACACAAGCCTTTCTTGTAAGATCATTGTTTGATGAATATAGTTAAATGCTAATGAATATAAAAAAGAGCCGGGAGCTCTTTTACTTAGTATTTATGATTGGAATATTTGTCATATGAGCAAAAAAGTGTCCTTTAATGTCATAGTTTCCCATGAAATTTTGTATGATATATATCAATAACTAAGAAAGAATAGTACATAAATATTTCACCCTTCTTTGCTCCAAGACCACAAGTAAATTATCTGTATTTTGTCCTATCAACAAAAAAACAAAAATTATTCCCCATTTTTCAAATACTGTAGTTGAAACGCAAAATTGCTCAATAGTGCTTCAAAGAATTCTTATTTTGGATTGAAGTTAGTAGCTATTGTGAAAAAGAAACGGGATTTAATGAAGGAAAACCTATATTTTGGAGGTGCTTTGTGGTCCCCAAGGACT
This sequence comes from Palaemon carinicauda, assembly GCF_036898095.1. Classification (NCBI taxonomy): domain Eukaryota; kingdom Metazoa; phylum Arthropoda; class Malacostraca; order Decapoda; family Palaemonidae; genus Palaemon; species Palaemon carinicauda. The sequence goes on along the minus strand of NC_090735.1, from coordinate 83,094,639 downwards.
TTTCTGTAAAGTCAAGTACAGGGAAACTATTGTACATGATATACCAAACATATATTGTTTTTCCTGCCCAAGGATTAGTGTATTAACGTGCAAGACACTTATTCAGTGTATACAAGGGAGATCCAGAGGTTCAGGATGTATTGAACCTGTCACAGCACCTACAAGGCAGAATTCATCTGCCACTGAGAACCATTACTAACACTGAAGACAGAGATTACCTGGGTAATTGTTTCTTCCCCAGCAACCATCTTTTCTCCTGGATTGAAAAGATGGTTGCTGGGGAAGAAACAATTACCCAGGTAATCTCTGTCTTCAGTGTTAGTAATGGTTCTCAGTGGCAGATGAATTCTGCCTTGTAGGTGCTGTGACAGGTTCAATACATCCTGAACCTCTGGATCTCCCTTGTATACACTGAATAAGTGTCTTGCACGTTAATACACTAATCCTTGGGCAGGAAAAACAATATATGTTTGGTATATCATGTACAATAGTTTCCCTGTACTTGACTTTACAGAAAAGTCCTTGGGGACCACAAAGCACCTCCAAAATATAGGTTTTCCTTCATTAAATCCCGTTTCTTTTTCACGAAAGCTACCAACTTCAATCCAAAATAAGAATTCTTTGAAGAACTATTGAGCAATTTTGCGTTTCAACGACAGTACTTGAAAAATGGGGAATAATTTTTGGTTTTTTGTTTTTTGTTGATAGGACAAAATACAGATAATTTACTTGTGGTTTTGGAGCAAAGAAGGGTGAAATATTTATGTACTATTCATCTTTTCAATCCAGGATCAGTTTCGTTTTAGACTCGGTGCCGACGACAACTCATCGCTGACCAGAAGACACATCGCACAAGTTCATCACTTGGATAGCCTCCCGGGGGTGAAAATTTCACTGCAATCCCCGTAGAGTTTCGCCATGTCCGTTGCCTTTCTTGGCGATTGGGCATGGTCCCTCTATGGCATTGTACGACATTGCAAGCGCCTTTACCTAGAGGACTGCAACTGTTGGCCCTGCAACAGATACAAACAACGAAGACTCGAACTGTTCGACATGGCTGGTGTCTCTACCGAGGAGGTTGATGACCTCACAGTTCATTGACACAACATTAGATGTACTTGCAACTATTGCAATATTATATCTTCACTCATCCGCCAGTACTTTCAACCCGATCCAGCTGCTTTGGAGGAGACTACTCCCCCTCCCAAACGGAAGAAGAGCCCTGATCAATCTTCACCAGCTCCCATTGAACCCTCATCATCGCCTCTAAGGACACCAAGGACTGAGAACCTTGCCTCGCCCTTGTCTGTCCCCTCTCCACCTTCACAGACAGCACCTGTCGCAGCCCGCACTCCTTCTCCAGCACCTGTGACCTCCACTGTCATGGAGGTAGAGCCTCAGGGGGCACACACCTTGGACTGCAACTGTGTTTCCTGTCTTCAAGACCTTCTACAGGAGGTCACTGCCATCGCTGCCAGTTCCCCACCTTCCCAGCAAGAACCCATGAGACCTCTCCCGAAGTTTAGGCTCTTCAACAGCTCTACTTCCTATGCAGCAGTTACTGCCATGGCTGCAAAGCCTGGCGTCAAGCTCTCAGCTAGACCAAACCGAAAGGGTGATTTAATTATCATCCCCAAGGACTTGGATACCGTCAAACACCTACAAGAAGAACCTGACCTTATCCTGCTTGACCCTGCCTTAATTAGAAGAAAGGCAATCATATCCAGATATCCAACTGCTATGCCAATCTCCAGTGTTACTTCCTGCAGCAATGTAGAAAAGGCCGACCGCTGCAAAAACCGTGACAACGTCCCTGTCAGGAGGCTTTTAGCCACCTTCATAGGTCCTGTTCCTTCATCACTGGATCTGGGAGTCTGGGGGACGTATCCAATTCAAGACTATACCCCTGAGCCTCTTCGCTGCTACCACTGCCAACCTGCCAACGCTACGGCCATCACAAGGAGGACTGCCAAGGCCCTGCTTTCTGTGGTGTCTGTAGTCAACGTCACAACACTGAGATTTGTATACAGGCCCACAAGAATGGACAAGAAACTCGCCCTAAGTGCTGCAACTGCTCCAAGCCTCATCGTGCCTGGAACAAACGTTGCCCTGAACGATTAAGGAGAATTGCTGCAATGAAGGGCAATCTAGTACAGTGGTAACGTGTTTGCCTAGCATTCGCGTGGTAAGAGATCGATCCCCGCCCAGGATCGTGAGTTTAAGCTGTTTACTGGGGAGGCTACTGCTGTGGTAGGGCATCACAGTGGGGGGTTGGGCTTGCCCGGCTGACGTTCTGGTGAGCATCTATTCTGATGGAACTGGAACTGAAACCAGACACCTTTAACCTTTAATCCTCCTAAAAACAACAAGCCAACTTCGATGCCATAACCCAAGAACCAGCCAACTCCTCGCCATGGAAGTCAACGGCAGCCTACCACTGTTCCTGCTTCTGCAACTGCAAAGCGAAACCAGACACCCATCATTCCTGTGCCTGCACCTGCAATCCAACAACAAGCTGCTTCAACTCCTCATCCTGCAATTCCCCCTCCTCAACCTACATCCTTGGCTCAACAAATCGAGTCGCTCACCTTGACTGACCTCATTCCCATTGCCATTCAGATCCTTACCAGATTCCTGTCCTTAACCTCGACCTCAGCTCCCACCTTCCTGCAACTCCTGCAACCTTTCATCAATTCAGCTTCAGTGCAGTGATAACCTGATCCTTGAGGGGCCTCTCTCGCACTAACTTATCGAGCGTGGTACAGAACCGGGCCCCTCCCCCCTCTCCCATAACCTACCCAATCCTTTTAACCTCTTCATTTACCCTTTCCAAATCTAACATAGAGCAGGAATGAGCCTCTTTGCTTAAACCTACTCCTATTCTCTCCTACTGAAAATCCTTCTCTCCTCTCCCAGTCTCTCCTACTTACTGGGACTTTCTACTATCAACACTTTTACCTCTAACTAAAACCTTTCCTTCGTGGACCTAAAAAAGAGTCCCCTTTTTCGGGTTACTTTCTGCCCCTTTCCATGTCTTGTCAAACCTCTCCGTCATCCCTCATAAAACATCCTTTTATCCCCTATCCTGCATCCTTTTCCTGCTCCAGACACTTTCCAATCCAACCTCTCCTTTTTAATAAACCATTTTTGCTCCTTTAGGAGTTCTCATTCCAGATTGCTATTCCCTTACGGGCTGTCTAGGACAAGAGCCCGTGTCATGCTATAAGGCATGGCAATCTTAAAGAAGAAGAAGAATCCAGGAGATTTTTTTATTATGTTCCGCTTCGTTTCATGAGTCTAGGAAGGGTGGAGGGTCTTGGGGACCATACAGCACTTTCCCCAAAATAAGTTTTTCTATCATCAAAACTTATTTGGGGTTTAGGCTGTTGTATGTTCCCCAAGGACTATTGCCAGATCATAGAAAAGGCTAAGGATTGAGGTACTATAACAAAGCGAACTCCCAATTCACACTTTCATATATGATAGGAAATAACTGAGGAACCTGGTTGATGATCCCTCTCTTCTACTCAGCTTCCCCCCATAGGTCCCACTACTGAGCCAAACCCCATGTACGTGTTATACCTCTTTGATCTGTTTCAGGGAATGTCTCATAAACACCCGATGATCAGACCAACCTGTAAGGCTTTGGGTATCCTGAAATTGTATATTAGCAAATAATGGCAATGAAAAAGCAAATTTTCTCACTTTATGGGTTTTAGGGATAGAGAATGGGTATGCCTCTTTGTTGAAGGTGATGAGAACATGTATAGTTTCTGTAAAAAGGTACTTGTTTATCTTGGTATTTTTAAAAGACTATCTTCTGAATACGTAGATCCCTGCAGATATGATTGCTGGGTAGACACCAGATAAAGGTTACCACAACTAGATTATAAAGCTGAGACATAAATAGGACCCCACCTCTGGTGGGGCTTTTCATTATTGATAAAAGATAGAAAATCCGAAGTCAGTATCAGGAGACAACCAGGTGTGAGGATGAGGAAATGCTGTTCTCTGCATAGTGTTGCAGGTTCACTGACTCTTGATACCAATGCTAAGGCTATTAAAAGTACAGCTTTCTAAACTATCTCTTTGAGACTTGTAAGGGAGTTTTTACATTTGACCCAAAAAGGAAGCTTTTTATCGAGTGGACAGCACACTGGAGTTGATAACGATGGTCGTTGCAAAGTGGAAGACAGTAATTTTGTGAAACATACCAGAATATAAATCCATGTTAAATGCCCTCTGATAGGCATAGTCAATGCAAATTTGTATGAAAAAAAAAAGTTGAAGGTTTGAACTTTCTATCTTCAAAGAGGTGGACCAGAAAGGAAGCCAAGAAGTCGTATCACCATGGAAGTCCATCCATGCCACCCACACTGACTGGTGAACAAGGACCTCTTACAGCCTATCTAATGCGTAACGTTGCTAGAAGAGAATGGGTGGAAACCAATGACTTCTGCCACTTTGCGGCCAGGAGCACAGTTGTTCAGTAGATCGGAGTCCATCTGTTCATATGTAAATTACAAAGCATTTCTTGCAACTGCTTGAGAATTTACATTTGAAGCTACATAGAGTGAGAGGTTGTAGTTCTCTAACGTTGCAAACAGGTCCACTTAGATGTCTAGGATAATTCTGATCGAGGATCAGGAGGAAGGATCACTGATCTATGATCCACTCTGTATCCAGGACATTCAGCCTGGACAGGGCATCTGCCACCACATTGAGAGAGCCTTACAGGTGAAGTGGGTTGAGGAGCTTTGTAAATAGAAGAATTACTGTTTTCAGAATTCTTGAACAAAACCCCTATCTCTGAAGACAACAGGCTCTTGTCTGGTTGTCGAAATGTAGTTATAATAAAGGAAGACACATTGTAAAAAAAAAAATTGTCTCCCCTACTCGAAGGCCAATGTATTAATGTGCAAAGCACGGGTTGGATATTTATAAGGGAGACCCTTGAGCTTAGACACTATTGACCTCAATACAGTACCTCTAATCGTCTGGCCATTGATGACGCATCATCACTGAGAACAATTACTACAACTGCAAACAATGCTACTTGGGCACTACCTTACCTCCGGATGCCATCTTTCAAACTCAAAGTAAGAATAAATTGTCTCACTCCCTGCTAGAGGCTAGGGAGGAGGAAGGGTCTTGGAGACCACACAGCACCTCCCTAAAAATATATTTTTCCCTCTAAGAAAAAACTTTTTGGAGGTTATTGTGGTCTGTAGTCTCCAAGGACACTTAATACTGAGCAATAACTGAATAAATTCGCGCACCATCAAGAGAAACCGCCTACAACCAAGCAAACAACTTAACCATGTGTGTATAAATTATAAGAAAACTAAACAGTCTGACATTCATCTCATAAGAGAAACTCCAGAGAAAGACTGGATTCTTGTCATTATGCTTCTGTTCCCTCTTGATAAGAGAAGGCCTTAAAGCAGTTACTCGGTTTCATCACGGAATATCACTTCTGTTTTGAAGCCTTGTGACGGGCAAGAGGGTTCACGAACTGTCTCCCACCCTGCTGTCTAACCTCTCTTCCCTTTTTCCTTGTCCAGATTTTTAGGAATAGATACCATTGCTGGGATTGGAGTTTCTTTTTTAACACAACTGGAAAAGCTATGGTGGTCTTACCAACTTCGTAATAATGCTTGGACCTAAGCGTGCGAGTGAATGAATAACATTGATGATGTTTCCGTTTTGAAACATCATCAATGTTATTCATTCTTTTTTTTTTTTTTTTTTGAGGGGAATTCATAATAATAAAATTGAACAAACCATATGGAAGAAATAAGTTCAAGGGGAAAAAATTTAGACTGACATCCTGAAAGAGACCCCATTAGCATTTTATGGAATTAATTCCTTCCCCGTCGACATCTGTGATAATTGACGACCCCTGCTTATTGAAAAAGGAAAATTCTATTGGTGACCTAGGCATTAAAAAGAATCACCAATACATCTGTGTCAAGTGTTATTAGACTTGAACTTTCTGTTCCTTATTCCCCAGGACCCCCAAGGGAATAAAAGTATTGGGGTAAAAATTAAAATGTGAATGTTCTATGCTTTGTAGGTATTTCCCGCAATATAAATCATGAAATATTGCATAAGTGTTTAATGCCTTTGGGGAAAATTTAAAGCAGGAAATTTAAATTCAAATGATAAACAAAAAGGATTTTGAAATCTAGGTTACTTTTGCTGACCCTTCCAAGGTTAAAATATCCTTTATAAAAGTTAATAATTATGAATTCCCTGGCCTGTCTAGCCATGTAAAGCTAAGTAACACGCAAAATGCTACAAACTAAAATTTTTAATTGGTACCCAAGGACACTGATTTTCACGGCGTTAAAAAGGAAATTAGTCCCAGAATCATAGTGGGACCAGTCTGGCATGTTGCTTCCTAGAAGGAACGGCATAACAATACGATTATAGGCTATGGATGTCTGAAAAAAAAGCTGCCACCATTCCTCAAGGCAATTTGAAAAGATATGATAATGTTTGCTAGTTAAAACAGGCAATGAAACACAAGTTAAAAAAGTATCTGCGCAGGAGACTTTTAATCAAGCTAGAAGAATAATTTTTTGTAGAGATCTGTATAAGTTTTCAGAAGAGGACAAATTGGTGATGTGACCTCTCAATATTTTCAAAGTTAAAGAGCTGAAACGAACCATTAATCGAATGTTGATAGTATTTACCTCACCTCATCTGCCTGACTATATATAAATTCGACTCTTGAATACTTCTGTTAAAAATTACATCCTCGACCTATTCAATGTTTTAAATATTATGATTATGACGCACTAGTGACCAAAGATGTTTCACCTGCTCCAAGATGCATAATTTCTCTGCAGAATGTTCAGAAGATGATTTTGTACTCATTTTAAAGGAGCTCAGTCTCCAAATTCACGACAATGTCATTAATATAAACTGGTGCAAGCAGTCACTGAAACGGCAAATAATGACCACATAACCTTTAGTATAACCAGGAAAAAACTTTTGGTTAATAACGATGCTCAAGGATCGACTTATTCAATAATTTTGTCCAATCCACGTGATTAAACTTCTAGTTCCAAAACTAATCATACATTTGAAAGTCCTAATTTACAGAATAATGTTACTCCTAAATATTCAACAAAACGCCCATAACAAAAAAGTAACTGAAAAGGCCTAAAACACTGGAGTTCAAAATCCACTATGTAAGCAAGAAGCTCAGATTCCTGTACAGAACAGGTTTGACACATAAATCACTTCTGATACCTACATGGATACAGAGGGTCCTTTTGAAATCTAAATCTCATAAAATAACGGGTACATGAAAACCTTCAAAGTAGAAAAAAGTGAATAGTGAAGATTGTCTAAGTGAGCCTTAAGAGGTTTCTTCGAAATTCATTATAAAGAAAGATTCGTTTGTTGATGTACCAAATCGAACTGTTGCAGTAACAGATTAACTCCCTTGATTCCCAGCTTCTAAATCTGAACCCGACCTAATATTTAATCAAGCTACTGAACATGTAGTAAAGGCCGAGGCTCATAACAACCCTTATGACGATAGTAGTTGAAACAAACCCAATTGATAATGTACCATTCGAAAAAATAAATCTATATCCGGTTATAGGCATCACAGGTAGAGCGATAGTTTTACCAAAAACAACAACAAAATAGTGGAGCCTACAAGTTTCACGTGGCAGAAATGATTTCTCCATTTCTGAATTTCATGACGTTGAAAACATAAATATACATAAAATTGGTAATCTGATTTTTTATAACGAACAAGAATAAAAACCAGTATGGTAAATTAGAAACACACACTTTGGGTTATATACGTGTTGACCATCTGATAAAGAAGCGTGCAACAGACCCTCTTCGTGTTGAAAAATTTATAGAAAACTCAACAATAATTAAAAAGATGAACAGGAAACAAATCATAACCAAAATATATATCAGGAAACTATAATAATAAAAGGATTCAAATCCAATGAAACAAGTTATACCTGTGCATTGAAACAAGAACCCAACTGCAACGAATACGTAGAAATAATATTCTGCAAAGTGGAAATGCATCTTCTTTGCCTTAATGTTCGATCCAACATATTCGTGTGGAATATTAACAAACTTGAACCCTGTTTGCATCTAGGGGAAATTTAAAGATTACTGAAAAATTATAATCTTACTGCAATGTGCTTACAAAATACTAAAGTTACTAACCCCTCAATAGGAAATTACGATCTAGCATCTTGCTTGGTTCCTTCTCCTAAGATTGATTGATTGATTGATTATCAATTATCTGGCATCCTTCCTTCTCCTGAGACATTATGGACTGTGATCTATATTTATGATAAAGTAACCTTCGGTGCTATGATATTTAACACTTCAGAATTGCAGTTATCTGGAGTTAAATTGTATCTTAATAATAACTCCTTTAATTTTCAAAATAATATACTAAACCCTCTTGCAACTTTATTTTGCAAAATTCAGCCAGATAAGCAAAAAAGACCTCCTATTAATTATTATTATTATTATTATTATTATTATTATTATTATTATTATTATTATTACTAGCCAAGCAAGATGCTATAAGCCCAAGGGCTCCAACAGCGAAAAATAGTCCAGTGAGGAAAGGAAATAAGGAAATAAATAAATGATGAGAAAAAAATAGCAATAAATTATTTTTAAAACAGTAACAGCATCAAAACTGATATATCAAATATAAACTATAAAAAAGACTTATGTCAGCCTATTTAACATAAAAACAATTGCTGTAATTTTGAACTTTTGAAGTTCTACTGATTCAACTACCAGATTAGGAAGATCATTCCACAACTTAGTCACAGCTGGAATAAAACTTCTAGAATATTGTGTAGTATTGAGCCCTATGATGGAGAAGGCCTCACTATTAGAATTAACTGCATGCCTAGTATTACGAAAAGGATGAACTGTCCAGGAAGATCTGAATGTAAAGGATTGTCCGAATTATGAAAAATCTTATGAAACATGCACAATGAACTAATTGAACGACGGTGCCAAAGATTGATATCTAGATCAGGAATAAGAAATTTAATAGACCGTAAGTTTCTGTCCAACAAATTAAGATGAGAATCAGCAGCTGAAGACCAGACAGGAGAGCAATACTCGAAACAAGGTGAAATGAAAGAATTAAAACACTTCTTCAGAATAGATTGATCACCGAAAATCTTGAAAGACTTTCTCAATAAGCCAATTCTTTTTGTGCAATTGAAGAAGACACAGACCTAATGTGTTTCTCAAAAGTAAATTTACTGTCAAGAATCACACCTAAAATTTTAAAAGTCATACAATGTTAAAGAAACATTATCAATGCTGAGATCCGGATATTAAGGAACCACTGTCCTTGACCTACTTACAATCATACTTTGCGTTTTGTTAGGATTCAACTTCATACCACATAATTTGCACTATGCACTAATTCTAGCTAGATCTCTATTAAGGGAGACATCAGTGCTCACAATTCCCTCTGTGGCAATAATTTCGTTACTGATGATACAAAAGGTCCCAAAGTTCAACAAATAGTGAATTATCATAATCTCTGTATATTAGACTAGGGAGATACTAGTACTTACTATTCGAAAACTCATGGAACGCAATCCTCAATAGCCTTAACTCTTGTTCCAACAATATTATTGATAGGTTTCTGGATATAGTAAGCTCAGTTACTATTCAGCAAGCATTTACAATGTCGCCAGCTGAACTTTTTTTTTTTTTTTTTTTTTTTTTTTGTGCAGGTCTGTTAGAGATATAAAATAAGTGCCTAGTTCTATTGCTGTTAACTATGGATAAATAGCATATATGTATCATATGATTTGTATACAATACTGTATATGAAATACTGTACTGATTATATTAAGAATTTATCGGTAAATAATCTCATTTTTTTTTTCTGCACCACTTAACTTTTGCCTCCAAAAATGCCATATTAAATCTATATCTCTCTCAAACGCTTGAATATTATTGTATAGCGTATCGAACTGGGTAAAAATATAATTAGAGGCAAAAGTATAGCCAATATATTGTATTGTTTTTGCTGTATCAATATTATTGCTAAAATCATTCAATACTATCATCGTGTATCTCAATAATTTTACATTGTTATTATGAATAATACCTGTCTTGTACTGCTAACTTTCTTTTTGCATGCTTGCAGGTTACTATTGTGAGTAAAATTTGCACAAAGCCACATACACTGTGATAACCACCAATGCACTAAGTGGAACAGCTGGTGATGTGTATAGTAATTTCCAGTGTTCAATAATAGATGGCAATAATGCTACTGACTTTATATGCATTGAGAGTGAACATTACTCATCATTACATCTAAATTTCATGCGACTTTTTAAATATACAGGATGTTATCTAGTTGAAATGATAAAGTATGTGTATAGAGGTATGAGAAATACAGAGTGGAGTAGGTATGAGCTTAAAATACTTATTGCTCTACTAAAGGAGTTGGGAGCTGAGAAATACTCACTTAAGATATTAACTTCAATTTTCATAATTTCATTTTTATTCAATAATAATAATAATAATAATAATGGAAATGATGACGATGTATTGGAGAGCTGGGCTAGGTAAAAGTATAATTATGGTACAGTGGCTATAACTCCATTACTAGATCTGCATTGGGATTTGAAGTAACACATCCTTTCTCTGCCTCAAGACAAGAGGAAGGAAATAGCAAGTTCGGTCAGGTGAATGCTTCATTCGAAGATGATCACCAGACGTCATCAGGATAGAGTTTTGGGTTCGCTACAATTTGCAGCGTTTACAAGCCGTATCCTGAAAGCAAGACTCAAATATGCCAAGAGTCTGGAGATGAAAGGCATCTAATGGTTGGAGAGATCATCGCCGCAAAACCGTGGCTCTACTGTACAAACAGCTCAAGTTGTGGCACACTGCCAAGAACTTGTCGACATACATTCCCCTGCAGTTTCCTTCTCCGTCAGTGTCGATTCACACGGATGCCTCTGAACGTGATTGGGGGGGGGGGGCGCGAGTCATACTCCCACCAAGAAGATACAGCGTCAGTGGTCAGTCGCTTTTCAACGATTTCATATCAACATTCTGGAAGCTATGGCAGTTTTTCTTTCTCTGAAGAGGTTGAACCCAAAGCGGAACTCACACATCAGGTTAGCTCTCGACAGCAAGACTATAGTCCACTGCATCAACAGACAGGGATCGAGATCTCCACAGATCGATTACGTATTGTTGGCCATTCTCACTTTATCGAAAAGGAGAAATTGGCATCTCTCTGCAGATCATTTGTAAGGAGTTTGCAATGTGACGGCAGACATTCTATCAAGATTCAAGCCTATGGAAACAGAATGGTCTCTAGACGAAAAATCATTTGTTTGATTCTAGAGAAAGCCCCAGAACTGCAAATAGATCTCTTTGCGCCGAGCTTCAACAAGAAGTTTACCCGTTACATAGCACCAAATTTAGATCTGGAAACAGTGGGGATAGATGCAATGTCACTGGATTGGAACCTGTGGACCCATATCTATCTTTTCTCCACTGTTCAATCTCCTTATAAAGGTCCTGGACAAACTATGAACCTTCAAAGGGACAGCAGCATAAGTGTCCCCCAATTGGCCCAAGAGCTATTTTCATCCTCTTGTTCTGGAACTCAAACCTCGTCAGATTCTTCTGCGGACACCAGTGTTGTCTCAGGATGTACAACAGGAGACTGACTTTGCTCCCTCTTGGATAACGAAAAACCTTCAGCACATGATTTACTCGTCCTAGCTGCTAAAATAGAATACAGAGTTTCGAAGAAAAGGATTGGTGTTATAGAAGAGTACAAGTCCTCTACTACAAGAAGACAATATCTGGCCTCCTAAAAGAAGAGGGTGGAGTTTGTTAGGAAACATAAGCCCATTTTGATTACAATGGACTTCTGTTTATCATTCTTCATCACATTACATGAACGTCTGGCTTTCACAACTATTTCCTCATGTAAAACAGCCCCAACCAGACCTATTGCTTATGCTTTCAATATAGAACTCAACAGCGAACTGTTCAAAAAGTTCCCTAAGGCTTGTGCTAAACTGAAACCAAATGCTCCTTCCAAAACCATCTCTTGGTCTTTGGGAAAAGTCTTGCACTTTGCCTCTTCAATAGATAACTATTCTGCTTCTTTGAGGAATCTTACTCAGAAATCTATATTTTTATTAGCTATGGCTTCTGGTGCTAGAGTTATTGAGATTGTGGCCTCTTCAATAGATAACTATTGTGCTTCCTTGAGGGATCTTACTCAGAAATCGATCTTTTTATTAGCTATGGCTTCTGGTGCTAGAGTCATTGAGATTGTGGCACTGTCAAGGGAGGATGGCCACATTGAATTCTCAGAGTTAGGAGAAGTTAATTTATAACCAGATCCTGCATTCCTGGCTAAAAATGAACTCCTCACGAAGTGTTGGGGGCCTTTGAATATTGCAAGGACGGATCTAGAGGCGGGGTTAACGACGTCCTAACGCCCCCCCCCCCCCTCAAATTTTGAAAGTGCCCTTTCGAGTTTTCAAGGTGCCTTCTTGAGACCATTAAAAAACGAAGTAGTAGCCTATATTCTAAAAATTAGACGACTGTCATGACACAGTTATCACGGTAATGATTATAAAAATGAGCTGATAGACTTCGCGAGCCACCTCGTTATGTCAGACACCTGGGAAGTTCCCAGGCGCAGGAAAATCAACCTTGTTCCAAACAAGGTTGATTTTCCCGCGCCTTCGTAAGCACTCAACAGAGGGCCAGCGAGAAGCCAGGAAGATCGCTCATCGGACGATTGTGGCGAATCTTTCGATGTTTTAGCTGACAAAATGCCACGTAAGGATAGGCGTAAAGCCTGTTGAAAAGGCGCTGTTAGAACAAGATGCCAAACAATGCAGGAAAATTCACTCGTTTTTCAGGTATGTCAGAAAACGTCTTTTTTTGCAGTGTATTCTATATTCATTTGACATCAAAACATAGGCCTAGATCTACGGTGAGAACGTTAGACGATTAGATATAGATTAGTAGGCATGCATAAAAATAAATGTAAACATTGAAGATATATGCTTCGGTCCAATGTGCGAAGTGGCTGCAAAATCGTTTGTTTTATTTGTTAATAAATTTACCTTATGTACGTTCATCCAAATGCTCGTATCTGTACTTACACAATAATAATATCCGCAGATAACTATGATGTAACCCCAAACTGCTTGAGCAGACGATATCGTCATAGTGGCATTGACAAGGTCAAAAAGTGGGTCGCATTTGCATTTTTTATTTGTGTGAGGATAGGCCAAATAATAGGTCACAGTACAAGGACGCACTTGTTCTGTAAACAACATAGCATATTAATTTTTTTTTTTTAAATTTGTTTGGTCGGTCATTAACGGCAATTTTATACTAAAGGAGTTCGGTTTACATAAAGTGTCAAAAACCCTTAAATGCGTGAATGGCCCTGTTAGTGAACACAATGTAACTGCATGGTGCTCTGAGTGTTAATAATAATATATTATTATGCCCAAGAAGTAAAATATTTATATTACTACTACCATGTCCACATGATGACTACTATACATGCTATATAAGGGCAGGCCTACTACTAATACTAGCCCTGCCCTAATAATATATTATTAGGTAAATTGATTCACAACAACAAAACTAACCAACAGATAAGCTTGGCCCTGGGGCTATTATTCCTCTATTTTCTTGGTAACTATCAACAAATCAAGGGTGTTTTGCTCTTACTAAAGGGGACAAGGCCCACCCTTATTTAAATCTTTAACAATAACAAGGTGTGTTTTTGTATTTACAGTGTACAGTCAAATATCCCAACGTCAGAAACTGTGCGGACTGACTCAATCACTCATTCTGAAGAAGTAATTTCACAGCAGCAGCATGCAGAAGCTGAAATTGAAGAGCCAATTCAGCATGATTTTGGTGATATTCCTGTCATCTCAGTCTTAGAATACTCTCCACAATACCATGGTAAGAAGCACGTTGATATTTTTTCCTAGAATAATTTTGTGTGTTGTGTAATAAATTGTGATGTTGTCATATTGTTTATCCTAATGAGTTTTACTGATTGGAATTACTCCCGTCATGAAATGCCCGTCCTCGACCTCTAAGCTAACACATGTTTTCATCCAGCCTGTAAATTATTGGGCTATTTTCAAATTGGATTTTACTTTACAGACAGTGGTGACCATAATTCTGACAACACTGCACCACCCATTGAAGCTGAAATCGAAGAGCTAATTCAGCATGATTTTGATGATCCTGTAATCTCAGACTTGGAGAACTCTTCACAACAGCATGGTAAGACACGTAATGAATGATTTGAATTTTATTTATAATTTTGGGAATATTTTTGCTACTCAGTCTTATATTGATAAGAAATCTGGTCTTAAAAAGTATAAAATAGGTTTAAAATCAGAACTATAAATGTTTGCAGGAATCCTGATGATGGATGTTTTGTATTACTGTTTGTCTTTTTCAGCAATTTGCTATGATGTTCGGGACATAATAAACAAGAATGTTTATGTCTCAAAATTAAAAGTTCAAGAAAAGGTCAGGTTCATTGAGAATCACTTTGTGCCACAGCCCAATTATCAACACTTCCTCAAACAGACCATCAAGAAAGGCAAAAACCCTGCTACATCTTTGAAATTCCAATCATCCTGGTTGGAACAATATAAATGGCTAGTGTACAGTCCTACTGATAACAGTGGGTATTGTAAGTATTGCGTGCTTTTCCAACCCAAAAATACACTGTTGAATAATGCTGTTCTGGTTCACAGACCTTTTACAAACTTGCAAAAAGCTAAGGGTAAAGAGCGTGTACTAGATCAGCATGAAAAGCATGCCTACCATAAAGATGCTCTCTGTGATTACAAGACAGCAAAAAAAATCATCTGTGAATCCTGAACATCATGTGGATGAAATGTTAAGTAATGAACGGAAAGAGTTGTACAAAAAGAATTTAGAGATTCTTAGAAGTGTAATTGAAGCCATTGTTTTTTTTTTTGTGGTAAACAGAACATAGTATTGCGTGGTCGACGTGATGATAGATCCAGCTCTAACAGTAACACTGGAAACTTTTTGTCTATTCTGAATTTGTTGGCCACACGTGATCCAGTGCTAAAATGTCATCTTGAGTCAGGAAAACGTAACTGTACTTACACATCAAAAACCATTCAAAATGAGGTTATAAGTCTAATTGGTTGGTATCTGTAAAACAAGGTAACAGCAGATTTGTTAAATGAGACTCACTCTAAATATTTCAGTGTCATTGCAGATGAAGTGACTGACACCACCTCAAATAAAGAAGTACTGTCTGTGTGTCTACGGTATCTTTCAGGAGAAAACCAGATCAATAATTTCGGAAAGCTTTATAGATTTTGTTAATCTAGATCGCACAACAGGGGAAGCTATTGCAGATGCAATTCTTAAATCTCTAACTGATAATGGTTACACTTATCAAAACCTGAGAGGCCAGGGGTACGACGGTTCCTCTGCCATGTCATCCTCTCGAACTGGAGTAAATGGGAGGATAAGGCAGGTTGCACCTTATGCAATATACTCTCACTGCCAAAGTCATCTGCTGAACCTCAGCATTGCATCCTCATGTAAATTACCCGCTGTGCAGAATATGATAGGGTCTCTGAATGGAGTGTTCCTGTTCTTTTCAAATTCTCCCAAACGCCAGTCATTGATTGAAAAAGTTCTGGAACAGTCAGATGATTACAAGGGGAATAAGAAAAAAATTTCAGCCTATGTAAGACCCAGTGGGTTGAAAGACATTATTGTTTCAACAACTTCCATGAACTATACATACCTACAGTAACGACCCTGGAAGTAATATTCAGCCCACATGAGTTTACTGATATCATAGGAAATGAAGATTGGAGTTGGGACTCTGATACAAGAACCAAGGCCCGTGGCCTTTTCTCAACAATGAAGAACTTTGAGTTTATTATTGCATTTTATGCAACAAAACAAACCCTGTATGCAATACGCCCAATTGCAGTGAAACTCCAAAGGAGTGATTTGGACTGCTATGAGGCATATAATATGGTTGATTCAACCATTAGAGAGATTAAAGATTTGAGAGACAGTCTAGATACCAAGTTTTCTCAGTGGTTTGCTGAATCCTCAAAGCTCACGGAAGCTGTTGGGGGATCAGTGGCAAGACCACATACAGCTCAACGTCAGATCCCTCGTGGTAATGCCCCTGCACAAACCACTGAAGAGTACTTTCGTATAAATCTAGCAGCCCCACTTGTGGATCATCTCCTGAGTGAAATGGATACTCGTTTTAATCATGAGTCCAGGACTGCTTCTACGCTGTTTGAGGTAATTCCAAAGTTAATCCTGGAAAATCATGATCTCGGGAATCTAGCAGAGAAACTCTTGTATTGGGAGAATGGCCTTCCTTCTCCCCTGTCGCTGACTGATGAGTTAAACCATTGGAAAAATCGTTTTTCTATAGTAGACCAGTTGCCGACAAATCTTATAGAATGTATAAGGCTGTGCAATCCAGACATTTACCCCAACATCTATGAAGTACCTGCCATTGGCTGTGTGTCACTAGTTGGCAGTTCAACAGCAGAAAGATCGTTTTCAGCATTAAGACATGTAAAAATCTACCTCAGGAATAGAATGAGTGTTGAGAGGTTGACTGGGCTGTCTGATGCATATACACCACAACGTAGAAGTTGATGTAAAAGCCATCATTGGAATGTTTATCAATGAAAATAGCAGAAGGTTGTTTACTAAGAACATCTTGATGGACTAGATTATTTTGGTTCAAGTATATCGCAAAAAATGAAAAACTCTTATCTCACACACACACATCATCACTCTTAGTCTATAAAAATTAAGCTATCAAATTAAATGCCAGGAATTATTTTTTTTTTATTATAGTTTATTTACCAGTATGTGTCTTTCAACAAAATCTTAGTTTCTTGGGTCAATTCTATTTGTACTCTGTATTACTATGACATTGTCAGTGAATGATTTATCCATGAATTGTATAAAATGGTGTTTTCTTGTGTGGTTCATTGCGTAAGAAAAGTGTGTTATTTAAAATATTCTGTATTTTCAATTTTATGATGTTTGAGATATCAATTAGGTGCCAGGAATTGTTTTTTAATTATAGTTTTTTTACCGGTGTTGTAAAAAAGTCTCGAGTTTCTTACCTCAGATCTATTTACATTTTCATAACCACAATTTATATTTTGATGAATAAAGTAATGGTATAAATTACAATCAGTGGTTTATGGTTCTTCTCTAATAATATTGTCTATTCCATTAATTTTTGAGCAAATTTGTAAAGTGCCTTTTTAAGTGATTACAGGTGCCCTTTTTTCCCTAACTCCCTCTCACTGAAAAGTCTGGATCCGTCCTTGTATTGTCCCTCTTAAGGAAGATCCTTCACTGTGCCCTGTGGAAGGCCTTAAAGCTTACCTATCAAAGTGTGTAGCTTTTAAAGGAGAAACAACAGGATCTAATCTATCTCTAAAACAACTGAGGTCCTAACTCACCTGTTTTATCAGAAGGGCAGATCCGGATAGTATGCTATTGGCTCATGATCCTAAGAAAGTAGCCTCTTCGTTAACATTCTCCCAGTATATGTCCTTAGAAGGTTTTCAAGCCTTTACTGGATGAAATCTTCAAGAGTGTTTTTCAAACTGTACTTGCAACAATTGCAGGAGATTAAACACTTTATTGTCGCAGCTGGTATTTTGATTAAACCAGCTTCTTAATGTTGTGTATTGACTCCTATGGACTGTATAATACGGGACTATTACAGTGAAATAGTACGGGTTGAATGTTCAAATTTGCATTGTATTATAAACTATGTTTATTTTGAAGAGTCAAAAGGTGACCTTATTTTTACCATACAGAATGGTATTACTATACTATTCAGTGTGATGTTACTGGGCTAAACAATTCTTGGTTTTTAACCACTAAATGTAAATATTATTTCCATTCCTGTACATTTCCTTACTTTTGGAAATAATAAAATATTGTATGTCTTTTTGCGTTACCTTTATAATGGACCTAATATTTATAAATAGAAAAAAGTATACCTCAATTATTTAGCACTCCTATTACAGACTAATTTTTAGTCTATATGTGTTCGTAGTGATATTGAATATGTTATCTTCATCACGAAGATAACATATTCTGATACGGGTTGCAGAAACTTTCATAGTCCACTTATAGAGTTGAATTGTTGTCCCAAACAGTTGTATGCGGAAGTGTAAAGCAAACCCTCATTAGATACACTAATTATAGAACAATTTTAAAATCTACAATTTGTGAGGTTAGAACAAGAAGTAATTACATGGTTAAATGCAAATATGACACAACTCGGAATTTTTTAATTCTCTGGTACACTTCCATCAGGACGACATGGCTTGAGCTCAGGAAAGGGATTTTGGCATAGAAAAAAAATCTATTTTGGATGAGATAGCCATGTTGTCTTGGTCCCGCCCATTACTTTTTATCCCCTGCCACATTCTTAGTGTGTGTGGCCATGTTTCTTTTGATGGCTGCTGCTGGAATGGCAAACCAGCGTATGGGTTTACAGTAACACACTGTTATCGGAGTTGTAATAGCTCTCCCACATATCCAAGCCTATCCTATATCCTGCTAGACAAGATAAACTCTATTCGGGGAAGGATAGCTGTGGTTGTTTTAAAACACGACCCTGCTACATACACAATATCTTTCAGGATTTTTGTTCCAGGGGTAGTAACCCCGTGATGCCTCTACAGATAAAATTCTCTGGTATATCCCAAGTAGAAAGCTGCCTAGAGGAATTTTCATCTGGACGACATGGCTATCTCACCCAAAAAAAATACTTTTCCTATGTCAAAATCCATTTTTTGGGCTCGAGCCATGTTATCCTGATGGAAGTTCCTTTAGGTAGCTTTGTACTTGGGATATTTCTGTGAGTGATATACCAGAGAGTTTTAATCCTAGAGGTATCACGGAGTTATTAACCCCGGAGTGAATATCCCGAAAAATATTGTTAATGTAACAGGGATAGGTTTAAATAGAACCACAACTATCCTTCCCTGAATAGAGTTAACCTTGTCTAGAAGGAAATCGGATAGGATTGATAACGTGGGAAAGGCATTACAACTCCAATACTAGTGTGTTAATGTAAAATACACGCTGGTCACCATTCCTTTTTGCATTCGCCATTTTGGTAAAGTGCTTGGAAGATTCGACTTTGTTTTTCTCCAAATCTTAGTGGATTTTGACAATAGATGGTTTTGCTTCTGCTTCCCTGCTTAAGTTGAGTACCTTTAGATTTGTTTTGAGGGAGAATTTCTTGTCTATACCTCTTATTTTTGGTGAAGCATGCGTTTTTTCAATTCCCTTCAGTTGCATGGTCGGAGCCAGGTGCTCACAATGTCAAATTCATCTGTGTTTTATATGAATTTCTTGGCTAGCCTATTTCAAGTGTTTTGTATGATATCCCCTAACGCTTTTTCATTAATCTAGGTTAGGCATTTGCTCTTTTGCATGCTTGTCTTCCCTACTCTATGCCTAGTCTAGCTTTTCCCTTCATACCCCTCCCCCCTTTTCTTGCCACAATATCGTATAGTTCTTGTGGCGGATGGCCTACCTCCCTTGCTATTGATGCATTATAGCTGGGATCCGTCTTGAATGGAATGTCTTGGGAGTTTGTAGATCGTCGGTTCACAGTCGACTTAGGTCGGCAGCTCTCCATTGTCATCTATCTGAACTTTAATTATTGGATAGGCGGCACTGATTGAGGGAATTTGTTCCCTTTGCCTACTTACTGTTTATCCCTTAGAACAAACTCAGTTCTGTTCTAATATCAACAGGTAGGCCTTCCTTTTTCACCACCTTAACCTTCTCCTAGGCTATTGTCCTTAGTTTCTAGTAAATTGGCAGCTGGTTGAAAGAATTCTTTCTCTTTGCTGAATTAATGTAGATCCCTTGGAACAAATTCTGTTTTGTTCTAATACTGCAGTTAGGCCTTCCTTTCCTACCACCTTACTACTTTCTAAGGTATTCAGTCTCCCTTTCTCTGTTAGGATACATACTCCTTGCTGTGGAACTTTGGTTCTTTTGCCTAGTCTGATTTTTCCCTGACATCGGAGGATTCCTCATTTGCTATATGCCTAGACTTGCCGGTTGGGTGTGACTGCTAGCCTAATATGTAGGTAGGCAAGAGAATATCCTAGATAACGGATTTTGACATAGGAAAAATCAATTTTGGGGTGAGATAGCCTTGTCGTCCTGATGGAAGCTCCTCAATGACAGCTTTCTACTTGGGATATTTCTGCGAGTGATATACCAGAAAATTTTACTTGTAGAGGTATCACGTAGTTCTAACCTTCGCAGCGAATATCCCAAGAGATATCGTGTGTACACCAGGAATCTGTTTAGAACATGCTACGGCTATCTTTCCCCAATTAGAGTTAACCTTGTCTTGAAGGATATGGGATAGGATTGGATGCGTGGACGAGAGAGCCATTACCACTCCCGATCCAAGTGTGCTACAACTAACACGTTTCCTGTAAAACCATTCCAGGAGCAGCCATCGCATGATGCAAGGCCTCACACTGAGCATTGGGAGGGAATGAAAGTAACAAGTAGGCCATCAGGACAATATGTTTATATCACTCAAAAATGGATTTTCCTACGTCATAATCCATTTTTAGGTCTTAAGCTATGTTGTCCTGATGGTAGTGTCCCAGAGAATTATTATTCTCCGTTATGGCCTGGAGGGTTTTAACCCTTTACCCCTCAAAGACATAATCATACTTCCCTTAGCATTTGTATCTATTGTATCAAGCTATGAGCACAAGCCAAATGTTTGGAAACTAAGTGGGAGCAAAGGAATTCAATAGCACATTACAAGTCACTGTGAATAAGATCTTTGTCTCCAGTAGATGATCATACTGAAGTCTATTGAAGGAGGGTTAGAAATTTAAGGTACTCTGCTCTTACTTTGAACTGTAGGTCCAATGAAAGGAAATGCAAAAAGAGCAGCAATCTGTTATTATTTCCAAAGATTCTTATATGTAACAGTAATCAAGGAAACATTATTTACAGTAAATATAAGCAGGAAACCGAAGTTTTCAGAACCCAAAATTATGTGACAGTGTAGTAAAATAGTAACACTCATAACATTAAAGGAAAATAACACCTTTGGCTCTTTCTACTTATTAAATAGTACCTTGAAAAGAAGAAAATTAATCCCCTTGTACAATGCAGATTGAGAAGGCCTAACTATACAGTGTATAACAGTCCATGCGCAACACTTAAGAAGCTGGTTTAATCATACTACCAGCAGCCACCACAAAGTGTTCGATCTCTGCCAACTGACGGAAGTAATGTGTAAAGAATGCTCTTGAAGACTTCCATTCTATGTAAGCCTGTAAGCCTGCAAAGGACATAGATTGGAAAAAAATCAAGGAAGAGGCAACTTTCCTAGGGCCAACCCTTCTGATGAAATAGGTGAATTTGGACCTTGGCTCTTTCAGAGAACTATTAGATCCTGTTGTCTCCCCATTAAGAAGCTCACCGCCTTTAAAGGCCCGACTCTTCAACAGGTAGGCCTTGAAGCATTCTATGGGGCACAGAGAAGGATCATCCTGTAATGGAACAATCTTTCAGGGCCTCCAACGTTTTATTGGAAGTTCGTTTTTCACCAAGAATGCGGGATCTGGGTAAAGATTTACCAACCCCGATTCCGAAAATTCAATGTGGCCTTCATCGCTTTAAAGTGCCACAATCTCACTGACTCAAGCACCAGAAGCCATAGGAAGCAAAAAGATAGTCTTTTGAGTAAGATCCATCAGAGAGGTTATTGCATTATCTATCGAAGAGGTGAAGTGTAAGACCTTATCCAACAACCTTGTAATAGCCTCGAGAGGAGGATTAGGTTTCAATTTAGCACGAGCCTTCGGGATCTTATTGAACAGCTTGCTATTGAGTTTAATATCAAAAGCATAGGCAATGGGTCTTGTTAGTTCCAACTTAAATGAGGCAATAGTTGTAGAGGCCAGACCTTGATCATGCAATGAAATAAAGAAATACATAGGTCCATATTAATAGAAAAGGTCTGAGGACTTTTCTCGAATGTAACCCCTTTTTTCCAGAAAGACAAGTATTGTCATTTCGTGGTATTGGACTTGTACTCCTCTATGAAGTCAATTCTCTCCTTTGCAACTCCAAATTTTCTTTGAGCCGCTAGGGCGAGAAAATCATGAGCTGAAGGGTTTTTGTTATCCAAGAGGAAGCGAAGACAGTCTTCTGTTGAACATCCTGGGACAGAACTGGAGATGGTAGAGGTACCAGGAGTGGTTTGAGTTCCAGAACAAGAGTACACCAATTGCTCCTGAGCCACTTGGGAGCCACTAGAGCTACTGTTCCCTTGAAAGACTGAAGCTTGTTCAGGACTTTTCATTAGGAGGTTGAATGGTGGAAATAGGTAGATGTGTGACCACTGGTTCCAATCCAGGGACATCGCATTGGTTCGGGTTGCTTCCGGATCTAAGTTCGGCGCTACATACTAGGGAAGCGTCTTGTTGAAGCTTGTCGTAAAGAGATCTATTTGCAGTTCTGGGACTTGCTCTAGAATGAAACAGAATGATTTTATGTCCAGAGACCATTCTGTTTCCAGAGGCTTGGATCTTGACAGGACGTCCGTCGTCACATTGCGAACCCCTTCTAGGTGAACTACTGAGAGAAGCCAATTCCTCAGCTTTGCTAAAGTGAGGATGGCTGGAATCATATGGTTGATCTGAGGAGACCTGGAGCCCTGTCTGTTGATGACAGAGGACTATCGTCCAGGTGTCAATGACTAATTTGATGTGTTATTTTGTCTTTGGGTTCAGTCTCTTTAGAGTGAGAAACGCTGCCAAAGCTTCCAGAATGTTGATATGAAATTTATGGAAAGTGACTGACCACCGGCCCGTTACTTTCTTGGAAGGGGAATGTCCCACCCCCCAACCTTGTTCTGAGGAGTCCGTGTGGATTGTCACGGAAGGAGGAGGATACTGCAGAAGGACGTGTGTTGATAAACTCTTGGCAGTGGACCACGGCTTGAGCTGCTTTCTCAGTAAGACCGGGGTTTTGTGGCGAAGATCTCTTCGAACATTTGATGCCTTTCTATTCTAGACTCTCTTGGAATTTTTGAGTGTTGCTTTTAAGATTGGGTTTGTCACGGCCACAAACTGCAGTGAACCTAAGACTCTCCTGTTGTTGCCTGGTGAGTACACTTGAGCAAAGTAGGCACCTGAGAGATTGTGTGATTTCCTTTCTTGTGCCTTGCGGTAGAGAGAGGGTATATGACTTTAGATTCCAGTGAAGTCCTAGCCACTGAAATTCTTGAGCTGGAGACAACCTGGACTTTTTTTAGTTGATCTGAAATCCCAGAGGCTGTAGGAATTTCATGACTTCTTGAGCTGTTTGAAGAAACTCCTGACTTTGTTGCAGCCCAGACCAACCAGTCGTCCAGGTATACCATCACCTGGAGGCTTCTATTCCGTAACTGTTGGACGATGGCCTTGACTACCTTTGTGAAAATCCTTGAAGCTATATTGAGCCCGAAGTACATAGCTCTGAATACGTATGCCTTTCTTGCGAGTCTGAAGCCACGGTAGGGGGAGAAGCGCCAACCTATCGGAAGATGCTAATAAGCGTCTGTAAGATCTATGGAGACGGTGCAGGCCCCCTGGGGTAGTAGGGTTCGTATTTGTGAGATAGTCAGCATCTGGAACTTGTCGTTTAGAATGAATCCGTTTAGTGGGGACAAGTCTAGAATAGTTTCAAGAGTGTTCAAATCTTTCTTGGGCATGCAGAATAGCCGCCCTTCAAAGTGTATGGATTTTCTGCAGTGGATGACTCCCTTCCTGTACATAATCTTCCAAAAATGGGGTTGTGGGTTGGAAAAACCTCTTGAACTGAGGTGCTTTCTGTCTCCATTTCCAGCCTAGTCCCTCTGAGACTATGCTGTGATTCCAGGGATCAAACTCCCATTGATCCCTGGAAAGGTAAAGTTGTCCCCCTACTGGTAGCTCATCGTTGTTTTGAAGGACCTGCTTTCTTAACCGCCTATCCTCTACTTCCTTAGCCTCTAGACTGACTGCCCTTTCCAGGCCTTCCCCTGCCAATAGGATCTCTTTTGACCTCTGACAGGTTGAAATGTAGTGGTGACTCTCTCATACACAGGGTTGAAGGCAGGAGACTGGAATACATACTGCTGGGGAACCGTGCACACAATCTGGGGACTGGCGGCAACAGAGGCAGTCGTGACAGGAAATTATTTCCTTCCCTTAAAGTGCCTTCTTGGCTTCTTGCCCTTGTATTGAGGACCTTCTCCGGGGGTAAATTTCCTTTTAGAAGATATACCCCACTTTTGTATAAGACTCTTATTTTCCTTGGCTGCTCTGTCCATGACTTCCGTAACCAATTTCTTGGGGAAGAGGTCTTTCCCTTGGATGTTGCAGTCAATCAATTTTTTAGGTTCATGCCTGATAGTCGCTGCAGCTAGGACATGTTCTCTATGGAAAGTGGCCAGGTAAGTTTTTGCCAAGACCAGGAAGAGATCAGATTCGGAATAGTTTCAGATTAGCATCTCCAAATAAGACTGGTAGGATAAAGATGCAGGTAGTCTTTCTTTAGCCTCCAGCTCTTCCTTTAATAGGTATTCAGGCATTCTAGGCAGTTTTTCATGAAATTGCTTGCCTCCGATGTACTTATGTAGTTTTCCAACAGTAAAAGCGTGTTGGACATCTTCCCAACTTTCCAAATCATAAGGAAAGGCTAGGGAGACAGGTATGCACTCCTCTAGCATTGGCAGTGGTTCACCATCCTCTACTGCTATCTTTACAGCCTCTCTTTATATTTCAGGATGCCAGAAAACTTCAAATCAATCAATCTAAGCTTTTAGAAGCAAAAGGAAAGACAGTATCCTTGGGCGCAACAAAAGTGGCCTGCTTCTTGCTGAAAGCAGAAAGTTGGTTATGAATAAATTCGCCCATTTTTATCTCCTTAACCAAAAGAGACTGAACCTTGCTGTAGTCCATGATGATCGTTTCCTTAGAGATCGTATCATCTCTAATCATCCCTAATGGACGCTTCCAAGTTAAACCTTACTTAACAGTAATGATAACTATCAATCAAGGGTAAGAATTCCAAGTACAAGCCTTCTCTGATGTGGAAGTACCCTTCACTGAAAGCCATATGCACAGCATAGCTCCAAGGGTTCTTAACTGAGCATTCAGGTAGGCTCGAAGCTGGTGGAGACTTAGTATTATGTACTTTTTGTAAAGCTTCTATTTTCGCCTCTTGGGATGCTTGAGCGTGTGAATGTTTGGCATGTAAATTTTCCATGAAAGCTTCCATGGATGCCATAAATACCATTTGACCGGAAAACAAATGTTTATCCAGTGTAGGAACAGGGAACAAAGTACAGGCTGGGCCCTAAGATACAGGAATTGGGGAATTAGTCGAAGAAGTACTGGGAAATGTACTCACCCGATGTTCATCTAGAGACTCATCAGAGGCTTCCGTGGTCAGCAGGATCCTCTCCCTCTCTGACCTCACAGAAGTAGCTGTTGACATGTTGTCGGCGTCTAGGCTCATCACTTGTAGAACGTCTCTAACTTCATCATCCGCATGCTCCAAAGGTACCGGCAGAGTTGTACCATCGGTAAATGGTGACCAAAAACAACAGTCACCTTAGCCTTCATAAAGAGGAGGTCCTTAAGTTCCATGGAAGGAAGATAAGAGGGACCTTGTTGAGAGCTCTTTTAGAAGCCTCTAACCCAGTGACAAATAGCCTTCTGACTCCATGCTTCCACTTCCTGGGGGACGTCGGTGGCGTGGAAGCCAGTGTCTGTAAGGTCCTTGCACACCTGGCAGTTGGTAGGCTCCTGAATTGCTAGAGACACTTTGGAAATAGGGCAGCCCGCATGTTTCCGGCAAGTCTTGCAGCCACAGGGCAACTTGACCCGTTTGGTACAGGTTACCATTGAACTCTCCATTTCATCAGTAATCTGTAAAGAAGGAAAAATTTCAATGAGTACAAATCATTAAAAAAATTTCAATCTTAGACTAATCATATTTAAAAATTATGCAGCAAAAATGTTTAAGGGGATCGTCGGCTATGGTGTTTGACATAGCAACTTTAGAAAATCGAAAATCATTTTATTGTTTCTATGTATGAAGAAACATATCGTATATGCTCTCCAGAAGTTTCAGTGAATTATATTTACAAATAATGAAGATATAGCATCATTAGATGATGACGTCATCCTTACTGCTTTGTCTGCATGACTGAGTTTGACAGAATTGTCTTTGTGTGTTTATTTTTGCATATACTTATTGATTTTTCACTTATGTTTTGAAATTTCATACGTCTGACAGAGATGAAAGGCACTGCTAGAGGGTAGGTGAACGAAAACTACGATCTACGAGAAGAACAGCCATAGTTTACAAAGACGTAAAGAAGTTATAATGCATGTGTTTGTTTACTTGCAGTTTGTATGTACATTGTGTTTTC
Source organism: Palaemon carinicauda (assembly GCF_036898095.1). Classification (NCBI taxonomy): domain Eukaryota; kingdom Metazoa; phylum Arthropoda; class Malacostraca; order Decapoda; family Palaemonidae; genus Palaemon; species Palaemon carinicauda. Next base: position 83,068,061 of record NC_090735.1, on the reverse strand, counting down.
ACAACGTCCTCGTGAACCTTATAGCAAGGCCAATGTTACCTAAAGTCATAGAAAGAACAAAAAGTAAGCAGAGAGCAACAAAAAAGAACCAAAAAGAGAAGGAAACATGAAAAAAGAGTACAAAACTGGAGCATTCTAACTAAAACTCTGGCAACAATGAGATGCTGTTTCCAAGACCTGTGCCGCCTGGCCGAACATGCAGGCTAAATGGAAAGTGAAGACAGTTGCCCTAGGACAACTTTAAATCACTATCCAACTCCCAGAACGACAATCAGGAATGCAGCTCCCTGCTATGACAAATCAACAACATGGGAGGATGGGCAGTCTCACGAAACCAGTAAGGTTAGGAGAAAGAAGGGGATGGTGCACAAGCACATATTCAACAATCATGGCTGCCAGCCAGGGTATAGTTACCGTAAGTAAAGATTGATAAAATACACACATTCAACACTTTTTAAAATGCAGGGATACCCCATAATCATACCGCAACTATAAAACAATAATATAAAACACATTCTTACAATAATATGACTAAATAACTAAGCATTTCTGAATTATTTGTATACATGATGCCCCAGCGCCGACCGCACGCCAGCCACAGGCAATAAAAACGGATTTTGAAGCAAAGCGAAAAATCTATTTTTGGGTGAGATGGCCATGTCGTCCTGATGGAAGCTTCCTATAGACAGCTTTCTAAGGGATATTTGGATACAGTGATACTCCCAGAGAATTGACCATAGGTCTCCAGAATTCTAACTCCTGGCACGAGTATCCTTAAAATTTTCTTTAAGGATATCGCATAATATCAGGGGATGTATATCTTGATACGACACATGGCAATCTTCACCCCGAATAGAGTTTTCGCTCTGAGGGGGAAGAGTGGCGAAATCGAAGGGGAGCCGTTATCAAGGTTACCCTTCCTCCCCTACTATTACAGGGCCCAAAATGGTGGCTCATTCCTTGTAGCATTGACCATGGTGCTACAGATATAATAGTTTCGGGAGGGGATTATTACATAATCCTTTTCTTAGAAAAGGAGGGTGGGTCCATCAGGATTTTTCGCTTTACTTAAAAATCGTTTTTTGGGGCTCAAGCCATGTCGTCCTGATGGAAGCTTACCAGAGAATTACTTGAAAGTACTGTATCTATGGGTTTGTATGAGTGCCTCAACCTTGGGTCAGCTTCTATATGGTCATCCAGACCGCTGAAATATATGACGATACCGTTATACGTCATTACCACTAATCATGGAACAATGTTAGCGCTTCCTGCCTCCTGCAGGGAAATGTCGTACTTGTTGATAGAAGCACAAGGTTTGTATTCATATAGGAACAAATATAAATATCATTCAGATCTTTTTGTTCATATGATTAAGTACCTTAAGTATGAATTTTACTTAGGAAAATTAGTAAAAGGACTCCGGCTAAGTTTATTTAGCAACATGTGGGGCGAAATAAGACGCAATTACACGTTTACCATTTATTAAATCGTTAATCAAATGGAACATAAGGTGTAATATAATTTGTAATAGAATTATACATTCAGCATATACAGATAAAAATGTTTCTTTACCTTAAAGGGAAGAAAAAATTAGTGGCCACTCAAAATCAGTTGAAAAATTATTAAGATAATCTTACTGTAATTGTTGGATAACTATCAACAATGTGTACAAGTGTACACATGGCACTAGTGTCATTGGTTTAATTCTGCACCTGAAAAGAACAGTCCTAGTGTCATCAGAGTGACACTCAATAAAAGGGTATTGCACTGGAAGGTGTCAACACCTTTTCACCCGAATTGAAAAGTCCCAATCAATTCACTGTTCATCGCCGCACTAGACGACAGGTTTCACCACACTACCTGCCGCCACCACGTAATGTTTCAACGCGTGCACTTGCTTCGCATAATATTTATAAAACACTCTGGAGGATTTCCAACCAGTGTATGAGCGAAGACGCTCAGTCCATATACTGAAAAAAGTTCAGTGAGGAAGCAATTTTTCTCAGATCATGACCTGCGGGTGTACTATCAGGATCCGCTTAGCAAATGAAGTAGGTGAGCTTCGCCCTCAATTGTTTTAGGGATAAGTTTGATCCTGAGGTTTTGCCTTTGAAGAGCTGTCCTCCCTTGAAGTCTGAAGTTCTACAAAGATAGACCTTTAGACACTCTACTGGACATAGAGAGACATCTTCCTTCAGAGGACAGATTCTCCAGTGACCCAACGTTTTGGTGGGTAGCTCGTTTTTGACAAGAAAAGTAGGATCAGGAAAGAGATTCAGCTCTCCTACTTCTGTGAACTGAATATGGCCCTCGTCTCTTGACAAGGCTACTATTTCACTAACTCTAGCCCTTAAGGCTGTAGCGAACAGGAATATCCCTTTTTGTGCTAGGTCCTTGAGGGAACAATCTTCATTGTTCAAGGTCGAAGCATAGTGTAAGACTTTATCCAGAGACCATGAAATGAGTTTCGGAGGGGCTGCTGGTCTAAGTCTAGTGCATGCTTTCAGAATCTTGTTGAAGATATCGTTCGCCAGGTCCACCTGGAAGGCGTATAGAAGAGGTCTAGTCAAAGCTGACTTACACGTAGTTATCGTGGTGGCAGCCAAGCCTTGCTCGTGAGGGTGGATGAAGAAGGACAGGCAGAAGTCTATTGAGATTTATTTCGGCCTTTTTGCTTTACCAAAAGCAACCCACTTTTTCTAAGACGATTCGTATTGTCTTCTGGTTGACTTTGACTTCTATTCTTCTAGGAAGTCTATACTGCCTTTCGAGATCCCAAATCTTTTCTTGACAGCTTAGGCGAGAAAATCATGAGTTGAAGGTTTTTGGTTCTCTGTGATGATGTGAAGACAATCGACTTCTGAACCAATTTTGATAGAGCTGGGTTCGGTAGAGGGACCAGCCTCAGTTTCAGTTCCATCACCAGAGGCCACTTGGGCCACTTGGAGGCCACTACTGCTGCACTTCCCTTGATGGATCGCAGCTTGTTGAGGACTTTCAGCAGGAGATTCATTGAAGGGAACAGGCAGATCCGGATCCATCTGTTCCAAGCGATAGACATGGCGTACGTTGCTTCTGCCAGGGGGTCCTCGTATGGGGCTAAATATCGAGGAAGTTTCCTGTTGTCGCTTGTCGTGAAGAGGTCGATCTGCAGTTCTGGGACTTTTTCCAAGATGAAGGAGAATATGTCTGCATCTAGGGACCATTCTGACTCTGTCGGCTTTAGCCTGGATAGAGCGTTCGCCGTCACATTGCGGAACCCTTGTAGGTGAACTGCTGATAAGTGCCATCTCTTCTTTTTCGCTAAACGAAAGATGGCTAACATCACATGGTTGATGTGGGGCGATCTAAAGCCTTGTCTGTTCAGACATCTCACTATCACTTCGCTGTCCAAGACCAACCTGATGTGGGCTGATCTGTGAGGGGATAGTTTCTTCAGCGTCAAGAGGACTGCCATGGCCTCCAGAATATTGATGTGAAAGGTCTTGAACAGGGATGACCAGGTCATTTGGGCTTTCCTTTGATGGGAGTGACCTCTTTATCCTTCCGTCGAGGCATCCGTGTGGATGGTCACCGATGGAGGAGATGGTTGTAAGGGAATGGTCCTCGTTAGGCTCTTGACCTTCGACCACGGCTTGAGAAGTGATCATAGTAAGGTTGGTACCGGTCTCTGTAGATCTCTTTGTGCGTTTGATGCATATCTTCTCCAGACTCCTGACGCATCTTTCAGCTGTGCTCTTAGCACTTGGTCTGTTACTGTTGCAAACAGGAGAGAGCCCAGTACTCTTTCCTGTTGGCGTCTTGAGATCCTGTCGGATTTCAGTAATCTCTTGACAGAACCCATGATCTCTCTCCTCTTCCTTAGTGGAGTGGAGAGGCGGTGTGACTTCAAGTTCCAATGGATTCCCAACCATTGAAACTCTTGACCTGGAGAGAGGCGAGACTTCTTGAAGTTGATCTTGAATCCCAGATGTTCCAGGAACTGGATCACTTTCTTGGATGCTTGCAGACAAGCAGTCTTGGATGCTGCCCACACCAGCCAGTCGTCCAGGTACGCTGCTACCTGAACGCCTTCTAGGCGTAGTTGTTGCACGACTGCATCTGCAAGTTTCGTGATGATCCTTGGGGCTATGATTAGGCCGAAGGGCATGGCTCTGAAGACATACTTTGTCTTCTGTAGCTTGAATCCTAGGTAAGAGGAGAGGGGGCGGCTGACTGGAAGGTGCCAGTAAGCATTTGGCAGGTCTATTGAGACTGTGTACACCCCTTTCGGTAACAGGGTCCTGATGTGTTGAAGGGTTAACATCCTGAACTTGTTGTTGTTGATGAATTTGTTGAGTAGCGACAAGTCCAGAATGACTCTGAGTTTGTCCGAGTCCTTCTTGGGAACACAAAACAGCCTTCCCTGGAATTTGATGGACTTTGCTCCCCTTATAACCTTCTTGTTCAAGAGTTCTAAGGTATATTCTTCCAGTAAGGGGGTGGAGTGTTGGAAGAATTGAGGAATGAAGGTGGATATCTGCTCCTTTTCCATCCTAGTCCATTTTTGATTAGGCTGTGGGCCCAGGGATCGAAGGTCCAACGATCCCGAAAGTGGAGGAGTTTTCCTCCTACCTATAGCATCTCATTGCTTAGGTGGCCCGGAGGGCTTGCCACCCTGACCGTGTCCTCCCCTGCCTCGTGAGGGGGTATCTTGAGGAGCCTCGTCAAAAACCTCTTCCTTTCGGATGAAAGGTAGTAGTGTTCCTCTCAAACCCTGGGTTGAAAGCTGGTGACTGGGCAACCAAGCTGTTGAGGCACCACTTGGAAGGTGGTCTGTGGCTGAGCGACCACTTGGGGCATCGCGGTCATGGTGACCGTGGGATGTTGCTGAGAAGGTCGAGAAGGTAGTCTTGCCTTCTTTGTCTTACGTTTGGGTTGGGGACCCGCATCCGGGGAAGACTTCCTCTATGAGGAGATGCCCCACATTTGGAGAAGGTTCCTATTCTCCGTGGCGGCTTTCTCAGCTACCTCTTTGACCACGTCTTTTGGGAAGAGGTCCTTACCCCAGATACTGGAAGAAATCAGCTTCCTGGGTTCGTGTTTCACTGTTGCCGCACTAAACACGAACTCCTTACAGGGTCTCCTGGCCTTCATGAAGGCGTACAGGTTCTTTACGAGATTGGCCATGTGCATCTTGGCCAGGACCGTGAGCATATCTGAAGTGCTGTTGTGGCCTGCACACATCACTATGCAGTTCTGAAGGGTAAGAGAAGCGGCTAGCCTCTCTTTTGTCTCTTGCTCCCTTCGCAAGAGAAAGTCCGATAGCTTCAGTAGGTTCTCGCTGAACTGCTGTCCCGCGATATCAGCTTCAAGTTTTCTTACTGAGAAGGTTAGGTGGACCTCCTTCCATTCCTTCTCATCCGTGGGCAAGGCCAGAGACAGAGGCCTACACTCTAGTGTAGGGCACGGTTTGCCTGTCTCAACCGCCTTGGCAACACTCTGAAAAGCCTTCGACGTGAAGGGGAAGGCTCTCGAAGAAGGATCAAGAAAGGTAGGGTGTTTCTTGCTCAGTGCAGAAACTCGCAAGTTAGTATAACCTGTTTTCTTCAGGCTACTCGTCAAGATAGCCTGTGCCTTGTCATTGTCGAATACCATGACCTCCTTTTGTTCCGTCTCCTCTTTCGACGCTGGTTCATGCTTCAGCCTGATGAAGCACTCCGGGTAGGCGTTAAAGTTCGACCAGAACTGAATGTCGTCCACGGGGACGGCTCCCAACTTCACCAAGATGTAGAGTTTGCCGTTGGTGATAGGCATGAACTCCGCATACCTCCAGGGATTGGTCTCGAAGCAAGATGGCAGGTGTTGTACTCTGGGTCGCTTGTAAGACCCTCGGGAGGTGACGGTCCGAGTCGCTTTGCGGAGTTCTCTCGTCATCTTTGCTTCTCTTTTCTACGTTCTCCTTACGTAGATTCTCCATTAGGGCGGTAATGTGGGCCAAAACTGCCTGACCCATTGCGTCCAATGGAGGGGTAGGAGCCGAAAACGTAGGGGGTGTCGACTCTGCTGCCGGCACTGGCAGAAGGGGCTCCTCTGCTTTTGTCAAGTCATCGTCTTCATCTCCTCCGGGTGGTAGAGTAGACTCTTCCTCAGGATTGTCCCAAAGGAGATCCTTCTCTGTGTCCATGGACACTTCAGACATCCTTTCCTCTTGGTGGATGTCCATGCCTTGCAATGTCTCAGTAACATCAGCCTCGACTGCGATCTGAACGCAGGGAGGCCCGGATCATGCCTGGGGTAGGACGGCATCAGTTGCAGCTTTCGGGAACAGTAAGCTACACATCCTATTGTTGGGAAGGTACAGTCCAGGAGAGTTCTTTTGGAAGCCTCGTACCCATTTGCGAAGCTTCTGGCGTGCTGCATCCTTCGACTCCACTGACTTGGGGTCGCCAAAGCCCTCGGCCACCAAGGCCGAGCAGACATTGCATTCCTTGGGGTCCCAATATCTCAAGGTTTCAGTTGTAACAACGCAGGCAGCATGAGACCTGCACATAGTGTGACCACAAAAGTTCCTACTTTTGTGGTTACAGTAGATCACCTCACATTTCACTTTCTGCTCCTCCTGTAAAGAAAGAAAATTGAAATGAGTATGGTAATTTATCCCACTTGATAAATAAAAAAGTCATGCGATGATTTTTTTTTTTTTTATATCTTAAGCATTATAGCTTAGGGTAGTAATCTAGAAAGGATATAGGAAAGACACATACTTGTGCCTCCTGTCCAGCCAATTGCTGTGACCTCCCCTAATATTAATATTAGAATTTCCTTATTAAAGGAAAATCATAGGGGAAGGGCTCTAACTTCTAGAGTTAGAATTAGTGTATACTAGCACTGACCCTTTCATAAAAGTATTAGTACTGTGGGGTAAATTATGATCTGATGACTTTCATCAGTGTATTGAAGGAATACTTCACTTCAATATAAGATTGGTCTCGACAATAGACTGTGAAAGGATACACAGGTTATGTTGGAAAATATAAACTACTGTATAATATATACTATAGTTTTCTGCCTGCAGTATGTACTATACTGCAGAAATACTGGCTACTGTATAAGCATATACTGTAGTTCAGCCGGCATGTTGCCGGCTAGGCTAGTACATGGCGGCACAGTTCTAGCCGGCATGCTGTCGGCTAGGTTAGTACCTGACGGCACTAGCCGACAGAGAGAGAGAAAGCATGGAGAAAAGGGCTACCTTATTAATATAGTTTAGTACAATAAATAAGGGTGTAGATATTATTATTCCTACTGCCTTCCTCCAGAATGAGGGTTCAAATGGAAGGGGGGAATGAATCATTCTACCTTCCACCCAGCCACAAGATCTGCTGACGGCTACTGCCGGTTTCAAGGATGTGGATGGCAGTCTAAGGGAGGACTGAAGAACACTCAAAGACAGAGGGTCTCCCACCGGCAGCCGTCATGGCCGGCATAACCTTTCCCGGAACCTTGCGTCCGTAGAGGAAGGTCAGAGCGGCTATCAAGCCGCCTATGTAGGAGCCCGACCGGCGCCACAGTCTACCTGGCAAGCGGGGAGATTGTAGGACACCGGCCGAAGACATGCGATAGCTAGGCTATCGCTAAAGGACAGAGAGGGGCAGGGAAAGGGTCTTGTGTGTTGTGTCGGGAGAAAGCGGCAGGATTGCCGGCTATTTCCAGACACAATCAGAAACATCGTTTCAATATCGGCGCCGTCCTGGGCGGCAGAAGAATATCGATTCTTCAGCCCAGGGCCTTGCCGAAACAAGACTTGTCTTCTAGACCACAAAGGATAAGATGGCGGCATCGTACTATCACTTCGGATGCGGGCTAGGGAAGCTAGGCTTCCTATGTCTGCAACTGTAAGTCGGCAGGGGAGTGACTACTCACCCGGCAGCCAAGTTGTTGGCATAAAGACTGAATACTCTGAGTTACTGTCGTAAAACCAAGCCGGGATACTCGCCGGCAAGGGAGAAGACAGAAAAACACTAGTCAAGCCGGAGTGTACTACTCTATGGCAAGACCAAGATAGGGTTGTCGTCTAATGGCGACACTCAGAGGGAAGGAAGGGTTTACTCTTAAATCTCCGAAAGAGACGAGTATCGATTTATATAATTAAATTCTAGGAGATATACTATCTCCTGTTGTATTGATAAAACGATACGGGAGGGTAAACGGGGTTAATGTATGAAAGGATACTAACGCGCATAGGCTAGGTTAGCCTAGTGCAGGGCGAGATCTCGGCTACGCTATATCACCGAGACTCTAACGTATACGATCGATACATTTAAGGAAGAGGAAAAATACGTGCATGATCTTATCTTCTCTCTTATAATTTTGCCTAAATAGCTATAATTCATTAAAACTAAATACTGGGAATGTCATTCTGCTGACTAATTAAAGCATGTATGACGAATGATAGCGTCCAAAATGGCGCCTCGGGTTACCGGCTATGCTCCAATAAACACATTAAATTTATGCTAATTTTACTGTGAGAAGGGAGCTAAAAAGTATACACTGGAAAGATTAAATACTCAACATTCCAGAGGCATGAGATGCTGGCGAATGCATGTTAAAATCCTCAAAAATAGCGGTCTAGAACACTAGATAAGCAGGGAGATACACCGTCCGAAAGCGCTACTGAATAAGGAATGAGCCTCCATTTTGGGCCCTGTAATAGTCGGGGAGGAAGGGTAACCTTGATAACGGCTCCCCTTCGATTTTGCCACTCTTGCCCCTCAGAGCGAAAACTCTATTCGGGGTGAAGATTGCCATGTGTCGTATCAAGATATACGTCCCCTGATATTATGCGATATCCTTAAGGAAAATTTTAAGGATACTCGCGCCAGTAGTTAGAATTCTGGAGACCTATGGTCAATTCTCTGGGAGTATCACTGTAGCCAAATATCCCTAAGAAAGCTGTCTATAGGGAGCTTCCATCAGGACGACATGGCTTGAGCCCAAAAAAGCTTGCACATCAAATAAAAAAGAGGTTGGAGACAAAATTCTCCAACACACAAGAAAAGGGTATAGAAAAACAATCCAAGCAACCGTCAAGATGGCGTTTGCAAAGAGGAATGATTTTACAGGAAACGTCTTAGTTATAGCACACGGGGATCGGGAGTTGTAACGGCTCTCTCGCCAACGTATCCAATCAAATCCCATACTCTTCGAGACAAGGATAACACTACTCGGCGGAAGGATAGTCGTGGCTTGTTCTAAACACATCCCTGGTGTACACACGATATCTCTTAGGATATTCGCTCCAGAGATTAGAACTCTGTGATACCTCTACAGGTAAAATTCTTTAGTATACCATTCACAGAAATATCCCAAGTAGAAAGCTACCATTGAGGAACTTCCATCAGGATGGCATGGCTCAAGCTCAAAAATAGGTTCATTCCCCTTGCTACCTCAGCTGCTCTCTCACGTAAAGTCGACAGCTTCTTTCCCTTCTCTGTTAGGCTACGTTTTCCATGCCGTAGAACTGTATTTTCTTTGCCTAGTCTGGTTTTCCCTGGCAATTGAGGACACCTTGATTGCTATATGTCTAGACTTGCCGGCTTGGAGTTGCCGTTAGGCTACAGCTTGGTAGTTAAAGGATTAGATACTATTTTAGGGATCATTCTTTTTTGCCGCCTTAGCAGCTACCTTGGACATGATAGGCTATGTTTCTCTTGCCGTGGAGCCTCGGTTCCCTTGCCTAGTCTGTATTTCCTTTGGTTTTGTGGATACCACATTTGCCATTTATTTTGGACTTGCCGGCTTGATTGCCGTTACCGGAAAATATGGGTAGGCTAGGGAGTTCCTCCATTTTATTAAGAGTGATGATCCCCTATTTTGCCTGAGCCGCCACCTTTCTCTGGTCAGCTGCGATGTCTCTCACCTCTCCCTTTATTCCAGGTCTAGCTGCATGAGTTCCTGGCACGACTAATCGGGTGGTTATTCTTGGGCATATTCCACCCTAGACTAGATATTTTCCTTTCTGTCACTTGGCATAGGGTTAGGTTTACCCCAACCCGTTATGCCGAGTTGATTTAGACATTAAGCTATTCATAGCTTAATGTCTTACACAAAGAAACTGATTTCCCTCTCCTATTCTAGTTGGTAATTTTCTTTGTTACACCGGAGTAGTTTGAGGGGGCCGGCCGGAATGCCAATATATTGGGTTATAGGAAGAAAAACAAAAAATTCTTAGAAAATCCACTGAGCTTCGTATGGCAATGGAGAATGCGTTTACAAAATATTTTGTCAAAATTCCTCTCACTTTGATAGTTACAGGGTAATCAGTAAAAGTAACTCAATAAACCATAAGCATTGTTCCCTACATGCAAATGCAGTATTTCTTCTGTTATCATTAATTTTGATAATTATTTTTATTACATTTTAAGGTAAAAGAAATTGTGAACAATGGCATCTGCATAACTTCCACGAGTCGTAGACGTTCGTACATTATATCCCTCGCCCTTCAGTCCTACCACAAACCTGAGAGAGAGAGTACATGCTTGAGTTTGACCTCTGACATTCACTTATTTTTACGTTTGATTTTCTCGTTTTCGGCAAGTATATTATCCTCTCAAAGAGGAAAAGACTATTTCAACATTTGGCTAACATAAGGAAGAAGAAAATTCGCTCTATTAGGAGTAATATTGGTAGTGCAGAGAGAGAGAGAGAGAGAGAGAGAGAGAGAATTGGGTGGATGGAGAAGTGACAGCCTTGCATGACACTAGCAAAAGAAGCAAGATATTGAGCAAAACGATCTTCGTTTATGAGTAAATTACGATAAATAACTTTGTTTTAGTTTATTAGTATCCAAAAAGGAACATAAAATTTATAACAATCGGGATTTATTAATATTGTCTTTGTAAAAATACAAAGAAAAACTTTAAACGCCCTTTGACATTCACTCATTTATACATTTGTTTTTCTCGTTTTCGGCAAAAATTTTATCATTTCAAAGAGGAAAAGAGAGAGAAAGAGTGTTGTGGATAGAGGAGCGGCAGCCTTCCCTTACAGGAGCCAAAAGAAACAAGATATTGAGTAAAAGGATATTTAATTATGATTAAATTATGATAAATAACTTTTTCTTTTAATAATACCCAAAAGAGAACATGAAATTCATAATAATCATGATTTATTAATACTGTCATTGTAAAAATACAAAGAAAAACTTTGAACGGCCTTATCTCAAAACTATGCTCATTGACCTTCAAATTCAATAGTCTTCCTTAGTTTTAAAGATATGGCATTGAAATTTGTTTTATAACTTAGAAATACATCATAAAACAATGAAATGAAGCTCTTTTATCCAATTTTTGTTTCATATTTTTGTGGTTTAATTTTTTTCTCTGGTTTTTAGGGTTTATTCTTTTAGCTTAATGAAAAAATTCTTATCTGGCAAAAAATTACCTTTAGAAAAAATAAAACTTCATATTATTGGAGGTCTATATCAGGTCTATATAGCGTAGCAGTCCCAGATCTTAGTAATCATTATCAAGGGATGCGATAGACTATGAAAAACACCAGTTTTTATGATAAATCACCCTGGCGTCGCAAAACCGAAGAAAAGAGGCAAAAGTTCTATGCAGTTTGGAGATGTACTAAGTCACCTTATTAAGTGGTATGAATGTCAAAGTTCTGTCATTAAAAATCGGGATTATCCTGCCGGCCCCCTTAAATGGTTTTGGAAAATCTTTTATTCATACCCGGTATAAGTTTAATGAAAACTTATAGTAAGCTGTCGTTACATAATATGTCTTCCAATCATATCTAAGGGATATTATCCCCTAAATTGATCGGTTTATTACCACCTAATTGTCAGGATTTCCCTTTGAATTCTTTGGATATTGCCCATTTCATGTGGCTCTTATTAAACTTATGGGCAAGCTCCCTGATTCCTTTTTATAATTCTAATGTAAAACACTAAGTAGGTAGCAGTTAGCTCTATCAGCTGACACTTTTTTCCGTCCTACCTCCTTTCTTTTACTCATTTACTATTTCTTTATGGGATCGTCTGTCAGTTACCGACGTAGTAGCATTACATCGACGTACCTGCCAGACAGGGAAAGATTAGGGGTTGGGCCCATGTCGGCAATACACAGCTGCCGCTTTAGGCATAGCTGTTTACCCACTTAGGTCAGCAAGTATCTGATTTCACCACATTAGGTTGTCTAATCGACCGATTTCGTGGAAAATTTGATTTTGACATAGGAAAAATCTATTTTTAGGCTTGTACCATATCGTCCTGATGGAAGTTCCTCATTGGCAGCTTCTACTTTGGATATTTCTGCAAGTGACATACCAGAGAAATTTTACCTTAGAGGTATCAACGAAATTATATCCTCCGGAGCGAATATCCCAAGAGATATCGTGTATAAACCAGGTACGTGTTATAACAAGTCATGCTTATCCTTCCCCAATTAGAGTTAATCTTGTCTCGAAGGATAAGGTAGAGGGTAGGATACGTGAGCAAGTGAGCCATTACAACTCCCGATCTCAATGTGCTACAACTAACACGTTTCTTGTTGATCCATTCCCCTTTCACAACATCATCTTTGACGATCGCTTGGAGAGTTTCTACCCGTTTTTCTTAGCTTTTTGTGAGATTTTTTATCATGGATGCTTCAGCTTCTTCCTCGTCATCTAAGTTGACTACTCTCCTTTTTCGTGTGATGGAGAATTTCCTGTCTCCACTTCATGTATTTTTAGATTTACATGCTTTTATTGTTCTGTGGCCGGCATGCGGTCGGTTTCATTACACCATGTTACCAATTCATTCAGAAATTCCTTAGTTATTTAATTATATTATCTTAAGAATATGTTTTACATTTTGGGGCTTGAGCCATGTCGTCCTGATGGAAGTTCCTTCCGGCAGCTTCCTACTGTATAATATTTCTGCGAGTGATATTACAAGAGAATTACCGTCAGGTATCACAGGGTTCTAACCCCCGGAACGGCTATCCTAAGATATCATGTACATCAGGGACCGACACGCACATAGATAACCATAGATATCTGCACCCTAACAGACTTAACCCAGTCTAGGAATCATTCCTTTTGTTTGCAGCGTTCATACTGCACCCTTTTTCAGCCCTTTTTGGAGTAATTCCTTGCATGATGGGTTCCTCTTCGTCATCTAAGTTGAGTACCTTCTTCCTTTACAGTTTGAATTAGCTATAACTGCCTTAGATCCCCTTGGGGAGTGGTTAATTAACTTTGTTAGGTGATAAGGGCGCCGGGTGCTCCGAGTCCAGCAAGCCATTGGGCGCCATGTTGCATACACAGCTGCCCTTTTTACTTCGTGTTCACTTAGTCTTATTTCACTAGAATCACGTTAGCTAGCTTTATTTTTGCATTGCGATGCCTTGGGCTCTGTTTTGTGTATACTTTTACTATGTATTAAGGTAGTTTCAGTTTTAGTTTTGTGCGTGTCGGTCCCAGCTGGCCTAGCTCAGAGAGTGCTAGTTTTGTCGGAGATGGGTTCGCTGGTGGTGATCAGGTCTTTCTTACTTGTCTCGTTGGCAGTGTGACGGAGCCGAGTGAGGGTTGTGAACTCAAAGGTAGGATGCAATCAACTGAGTTATATTGTTCTAGAACACTCTCCTTTATATACAAAACCTCAAGGCAACAGGACATAACAAGTTAACAAGACAGACAATGTTACAGAGGAAACAGCAGACATGAATTTTCATGTTCGTTTAGTGCGAGGGAAGAGCGAAGATACAAGCATAATATATGCAAAAGGAATTATGTACAATTGTGTGACACACTGTTGGTACATGGCTCCCCCCCTAAAAATGACATACTGTACATGTTAAGTAGGGCGCCCTGATCTGGAGAGGCGAACTGTAGGCGGGTCATCTGGCAGAAGATAAGCAGGTTTTAGACGATCAATGGAGACCCAGTCTTCTTTGCCCCGAATGTTTAGTAGGAATGCTTTCGGACTGCGTCGGATCACAAGGAAAGGGTCCGTGTAAGGGGGCGTTAGTGGTGGCTTGCTAGTGTCGTTGCACAGGAAGACGTGCGTTGCAGAGTGCAAGTCCGTTGGTATGTGATGCTTCGCTGGGGGCTTGTAAGTCTGGCGGCACAGAGTAAATTTTCCCACGACGTGACGTATGCGCTGGAGATCTCCGGAGGAGGTTGTAGAAGGAAAAAATTCAGCAGGGACGACCAACGGGTCGCCATACACCATTTCAGCTGCCGAGACGTCGAGGGCGTCTTTAGGAGTGGTCCTTAGTCCCAGGAGGACGCAGGGAAGCTGAGTAAACCAGTTGCAATCCTTGCAGCGGGACATCAAAGCTACTTTGAGGGTGCGATGAAAACGTTCAACCATTCCATTGGCAGCGGGGTTGTAGGCCGTTGTCTGATGTAGGGTGATGCCCAGGAGATTCGCTAATGACGTCCACAATTGAGAGGTGAAAGTGGTTCCCCTGTCAGAAGTAATATGCTCAGGGATGCCGAATCTTGAAATCCATCCAGAGAGTAAGGCAGATGTACATGAGGCGGACGTTGCAGTTTCCATGGGAATGGCTTCAGGCCAACGAGTGGAGCGGTCGATGACGGTAAACAGGTAACGATGTCCTTGTGATGTGGGTAGGGGGCCTACAACGTCGACGTGAATGTGTGCGAAACGACGCTGAGGTTGAGGAAAGGTGCCCACTCCTGAATCCGTGTGTTGATGTACTTTGGAAGTTTGGCAAGAAGTACAGGGGCGGACCCAATCCTTAGCATCCTTAGAAATGCCGTGCCAAATGAACTTTGCCTTCAGCAGCTGTGCAGTAGAACGGCACGAGGGATGTGAAAGGCCGTGAATGAAATCAAACACCTGTCGGCGCATGGGAACAGGAATCCAAGGTCGCGGTCTACCAGTATTGACGTCACAGAGGAGGGTGGTGTTGGAGTCTTCGAGGGGAAAGTCTTCCCAACGGAGGGAAGTGCAGGATGTCCTACAAGCCTGATACTCTGGATCCTGTCATTGGCCTTCAGCCAGGGCGTTGTAATCCAATCCCAGTTGAACGGCAGCCAACGTGTTTCTTGACAGGGCATCGGCAACGGGATTCATTTTCCCAGGGACGTATTGGAGGGTGCAATTGTATTCAGCCACGGCGGAGAGATGTCGGCGTTGACGGGCGGACCAGGCGTCAGACTGTCGAGTGAAGGCGTGCACCAGAGGCATGTGGTCTGTGCGAATGACGAAGGGCGTACCTTCTAAGAAATGGCGAAAGTGACGGACAGCCAAGTGCACCGCCAGTAATTCTCGATCGAAGATAGAATAACCCGATTCTGCCTTGGACAGTTTTCTGCTGAAGAAGGCCAATGGGCGGGGCGAGCCTTTGACCACCTGCTCGAGTACTGCACCAATAGCGACGTCGCTGGCATCGGTGGAGAGAAGGAGAGGGGCGTGTGGGATAGGAAAACTGAGAGCCGCAGCAGTTGCTAGGGTCTTCTTTGCATTGCAGAAGGCAGCTTCTTGAAGGGGACCCCACTTCAGGTCCTTTGGCTTGCCCTTGAGGGAGGCGTTGAGGGGAGCAAGAGTGGCGGCAATGGCTGGCAGAAAACGATGATAATAGTTGATCATGCCCAAGAATTCCTGCAGAGCTTTGACGGTCGAGGGCGCGGGGAAGTTCTGAACGGCTGCTACCTTCTCAGGGAGGGGATGGACTCCTTCAGGAGTGATGCGGTGCCCTAAGAACGACACTTCGTTGGCGCCAAAGGTACACTTGTCGTACCGGACTACAAGGCCGTTTTGTTGCAGGCGGTCGAGCACGATGCGCAGGTGACGGAGGTGTTCCTCTTTTGAGGAGGAGAACACAAGTATGTCGTCCACATAACATACACAGAAAGGGAGGTCCCCTAAGATGCCATCCATGAGACGTTGAAACGTTGCCCCAGCATTACGAAGGCCAAAACAGGAGTAATTGAAGGTGTATGTACTAAGCGGAGTGGTGATGGCGGTCTTGGGGATGTCTTCTGGGTTCATAGGCACCTGATAATACCCCTTTAGGAGGTCGAGCGTAGAGAAAACCTTCGCTTTGTGCAGGTAGGAGGTCACGTCGGCAATGTTTGGGAGGGGGTAGTGATCCGGTTCTGTTTGCATGTTCAAGCGCCTGTAATCCCCGCACGGACGGAGGGAGCCGTCTTTCTTCAGAACGATGTGTAAAGGTGACGACCATGGGCTGGAGGCCTTTTGGCAAAGGCCCATTTCCTCCATTTCGGCGAACGTCTGTTTGGTGGCTGCCAATCGTTCCGGTGCCAGACGTCTGAATTTTGCGAAGACTGGGGGTCCCGTCGTCTTGATATGGTGATAAATACCGTGCTTGGCAGGAACCGTGGGCGTTTGGCGAAGTTCTGGACGGAAAACTTCCGGGTACGACGTGAGGAGGTGGGCGTAGGCATCCGTGGGTGCGCTGATGTGGAGGGGGCGGGTTGAAGAGGTGTCGACAAGTACGAGTCTGTGTTGACCAATCGTCGGTGGGCGACATCGACCAGAAGGTGGAAATAAGAGAGGAAATCCGCACCGAGGATTGGCATCGTGACGTCAGCAACGAGAAACTTCCAATTGAATTTACCGTTTCCGAACGATAATGTGAGGTTCTCGTAACCGTAGGTGGGTATCGCAGATACGTTGGCAGCTACCAAGCGGACGTCGGCAGATTTAGACAGACTACGTCGTGCCTTGAAGAGTTTCCTTGGCAAAAGAGAACGACAAGCACCCGTGTCTACCAAAAATTGCATGCCCGTTCCTGCATCCTGTAAAAAGAAAAGATTAGAAACACGGGAGGCCACCGCCACAAGCGATGGCCTACTTACACGTTTTTTTGGCCACTGACAATCCTTGGCACATTTCTTCGCGGTTGCCCCGAATCTGAAGTGGTAGTAGCAAAACTGCGGCGGATGGGAGGTAGTAAGTGGCTGTAGAAGTCGTTCGTTGGGGCGCGAGCGATTGGTGGGTGGTGGGCGGCTTTGTCGCCGCTTCGGCACGTCACGGGGTAGGCGTGTATGTCCTACGGCATTCATGTCAGCTTCGGTTGACGTTAAATAGGCATCCTCGTCGTCAGGGGTGGAGGCGTTGATGGAGGTCGTGAAGTGGCTGTCCATAAGGGCGTTGGCTTTGGTCATCAAGTCCTTTATGGGTAAACTATCGACATCGGGTATGGCAGCGCATACAGGTTCGGGTAAACGGCGTATCCAAAGGGCACGAAGTAGGTTCACCTCACGAGGAGAGCCGTCTGCGGCAGGTCGAAGGCGAGCGATACTGGTCATTTCCCTGAGGGCAAGCGAAGCCCTTTGGTCCCCCAACGGTTGTTAAGAGAGCTGAAAAAGCTTTGCTATACGGGCGGCTGGCGACGGCGAGTACTGCTGCAGAAGGTATGTTTTGAGGGCGTCATACGCTATTGGGGTGTCTCCTTGTTCACAAAGCCAGTCGGATATTTGTGGGAAGGTGTCCTCGGGTATCGCCGCGAGAACATAATCCGCTTTGGTGGTTGAGCGAGTCACGCCCCTGATACGAAACTGAACTTCTGCGCGCTGAAACCAAGCAAACGCCTCTTTGCTGGCGAACGGTGAAAGTTTCAATGGGGCGGCCGCAGCGCCAACTGCTGTAGTAGAGTCCGTCATGGTACCAACGATGGAGGGGCGAGGGAGGTGGGGGTGGAAGGCAGTGGGAGCGAGTCGACTTCCGGGGTCACCAATGTGACGGAGCCGAGTGAGGGTTGTGAACTCAAAGGCAGGATGCAATCAACTGAGTTATATTGTTATAGAACACTCTCCTTTATATACAAAACCTCAAGGCAACAGGACATAACAAGTTAACAAGACAGACAATGTTACAGAGGAAACAGCATGGAGGGGAATTAGTAATACCAGCTGATGATGTTCAAGGCCTCTTGTGAAGAGATCCGGGCCTTTAAGAAGCACGAGGAGTCGTTTAGGGATAAGGTCTTGCTCTCCTAGCTACCTTATTGCATGCAGCAAAATCCTTGGAGGTATGTCGGACACGCTGTGTTCTCAGAGGGCATCCTCCACAATGATGCCTACCTCTTTTGTTATGCGAGACTAACTGAGGGGGTTTTGTTGAGGGATTTTGCCATCCCTAAAGAATTGATCCTCCTGGAACACATGAGGGCCCAACACTGGGCAGTGAAAGAGATGAGGACAGCAGGGTATATCAATACACAGATGTCGTCTCTGGTAAGAGGTTGGCCACCTTTGTGGCTCTGGACTATATGGTCTTCCCCTTTGCCCTAAGCGGCTGTGGAGAAAGCCGTCCGTGAGGGTAAGCCTCTCCCAGCTTTGGAAGAGTACAAACTAGGCTCACTTGTCTTACCACATAATACCGTCCACTGGACCATGCCCTGTTTACTTTTACTGAGGGTAAACTGGATAAGGATGCTGCCGGCCGCCGATTTCATGAGAAGCTGCCCAGGATTCCCGAACACCTTCTTATGGCTGAGTCGTAGACTAGAGAAATGTTGTCAGCATCGAGGCCATTTTAGTGATTCTTAGAAATGAAATGATTGGGAATTTTGCAGATGTTTCAGTCTTTTCCTTGCTGGTGACAACTCATCTCTCCACCATTATGAAGGACCTTTATGCTTCTTTTCAGGACCGTCGAGCCTGTAGAGAGCATGTACTTGCCATAGCTATTACCCCCCACGAGCCGAAACGTTCCATCACCTCTAGCATCTGTGGATAAGACCTCTTTCCTTAGAAGGTGTGAAAGAAATTACGGATAAGGCTGTTGCAGAGCACGAGCCTTTTCCAGAAGTGGGGGATCTCATTGAAGAGGAAGTTCACACCTGGGAGAGGCCCACAACCCAAGAAGTCTTGCAAGCTGACCTATCATCTGAAGTCGTTTGCTCCTTCCCATGCCCCCATCCAGCAGACTGCTTACGCTGTGCTCTATTAAGTGGTGTCTCAGTCCCTGGCCTTCCACCTTGTGTATGAGTAAGGGTCGTCTTCCGAGGCCGTCTTGACAACGGAGGCAAGTCCAGGGGTCGTGGACATTGAAACGGCAGTGGAGGAAGAGGTTCACGTCTTCAACACAAATATTGAGGGTCTCCCGGTAAGGGGACGGCTGATATACCTTATATATATATTTATTTATAATAGAACAAGAGTGTATAACTGGCTGTTATTAGTAATGTAACAAAGTGCTTGTTTAAAATAGACCAGTTTTATAAATATGTTAGTATATTGGGTTGTTGATCATTTACCAAACAGCAGTTAACATTTACCTCTGGTTATGTAAATACGTATCTCAGAAGTATCTCAGGAGTCTGTATATAGATATTGTATTAACAGGATTACTGTAACTTGGGCTAAAGAAAATAAAGAAGGTTTAAGGACAACGGTATTATTTCTTCAGTATTCCACCAAGTACAATTGGGATATAACAAATGGTAGCAGAGACGTCATCGAATCTCGGACCTGGACATCGAGATTAACAAGTATTTTCTTGTGATTAATAAGTTCCGAAAGTTTTGTGAAAATTTTTATAAAGTCTAAAATGCCAGAAAACATGGAGTAAAACACCCTTACCAAGGGGGTGGAGGAGTCAACCATCAGCTATGTTTAGAAGAACCAAGGAACTTGAACTTTTCCCGCCAAAAAGCTCCCCCTAAGATGATATGAGGTGTGTAAGGTTCCTCATGTAGGAAGAAGACAACAAGAGGTATTACTTATATTACCAGTATTACTTCTTCTAATGAAAAGTTGACGCTGGTTGACATAAGTTGACGCTTCAAAGAACATTCTGAGTGAGAAGTTTTACACCCAAGAAAATTTACGAGACCTCTAGAATGCGTGTATTTTTTTCTTATTATTTTCTAAAGATAAATTAAGTTAATATTTTTCAAATTTAAACATTTCGAAAATTTAAGCTGAAGGTTACCCTGAAAATTCCCCTGGTGTTTAAGAAAAATTAAATTAAAATGGATGTTATGTACAGAGAAAGCATGGATTTGAACAAAGAGATTTGTGAACTTGAAAAATTTGGTCATATTCAGAAAACCGATGGTAGTTTTGTCTTTCATCATTGTAAAAATTGTGGAGGACATTTGCTTGGTCACATAAACGATGAAAAAGATTGTGACCCAAATAGGAAATGGACCCAGGATGAAGTAGATAGGATAGAAGATATTTTATCTGCACATGGAATGTTTTCTGTAAATGTGGCACGTATGGACACAAGAAAAACAGCTATTAAATGTGATATATGTAAAAAGAATTTCATGAACAGGATGGAAAAGGAACAGCATATCAAAATTATGCATAAAGATATTTCGACAAGTGTGGTAAAAGAAGGTGCTTATGATTTAACAGCAATCATTACAATGGGAAAAACTATTGGTGAAGAAATTGCCAAAGGATTAGAAGCTAAAAGATCAACACAGATTACTAAAGCGAAACCTCCTCCAATCTGGGTTGGTTAAACTTTTGAAAAGTTTTTTCAAGAAGTAGAAGCGTGGAATACCTCGAACAAGGATGATGATTTTACGAAGTATACTGATTTAGTAGAGAGCCTGAAGAAAAATACTAATGTTAAAGATTATGTTGTTTCTGTGCTGTTGGATAAAACATCTGAAGCTCTAAACAAAAATGTAGCAGCAGTTTTGGAAATTCTTAAGCAAAAGTATGCAAAAACTACAGCTGAGAAGTGTATTGATGTTCTCAAGTTAATCTTGGAATTTTCCGTAAAGGAAGAGGATACTAATGAAACTTACTGGGACAAGTTTGAAGTCTTGATCTGTGATTGTATGAGAGAGGAAGTTACTGTACATTTGTATTACTTGTTAGGTGTTATGATGGTAGAAAAAGCATATGATCGGGGGAATATTAATGCAGAAGAGAAAAGAAGACTGATGGATGCTATGGAGACACATGATGGAACTGATAGGAGACCGAGAGAAGACAATGAAGTTTTTAATCTTCTAAAGATCGAATACAGAAAGTTAAAAATCGAAAATAATAGAAATATTAGAACTAAATTTTCAGGATCATCTGAGAATTTGTCTTCGGTTCACTATGGTGAAAATAGAAATAGATGGCAAAGATGGCAAAATTTTAAGCAAAGGCCTGATTTTCATAGATTTCGTAGATCAGATTCTAATCCAGGATTTTGGAGGACTCAGTCTGGAACATATAGGAGAGCTCCCTCGCGGACACCATCAAGACCAGGATCATCTTCAAGGCAGTCGTCCAGCTTTAGACAATACTCCAATGGTAGGCCATTTTCAACTGGGAGATCATCTTCTAATAGTAGGTCTGTGTCAAATGATCGGAAACAGCAGCAAAATTTGACAGAAAGAGTGATTAAGGTCGAAGAAAATGTAGCAGAAATCTTGGAAAAGATTGAAGAAATGTTGAAGAAAGGAAAGAATGTGAATTTTGTAAGTATGGAAGAAGTATCAGAGATCATTGATGTAGATATCAGCGATGTAATGTTTGCTAAAGAAGTTACCGAAGTAGGAGCTCTGATTTTGGATACTGGTTGTCCAAGTAGCTTAGTTGGAAAAAGTTGGCTAGAAAAATACCTGAAGAAGAATGGTATGAAGAAAGAAAATTTGCATAAAAGGAGATGTTTCCAAAAATTCAGATTTGGTCCAAGTAGAATATATGAAAGTAAGGAAATTATAGAAATGCCAATAACAATAAAGGAATCTGAAAAGTCTGATACTTTCAGAAGGATTTTGCTTGGAGCTTTTGTGCTGGATGCTGAAAATGTGCTATTATTGTGTGGCAGAAATACTATGAAAAAATGGAAAATGGATCTGAGTATGCATAGAGATAAAGTGACAATCAACGACGACACAACCCGGGAGTTCGAATGTATGTATACTGCAGGAGGTCATATGGTTCTTCAGCTGTATGAGGATAGAGCATTTTGGACTACAGACGCCACTGTATTTTACTTGAAGAAGGAAGTAGATATAGAGAGTTATGAGAAGGTGAAAAAGATTCATGAAGTAACCAACCACAAGAATGAAAATCAACTACTTCATGCATATAGGAATGCAGGAAAACTTAATGAGAAAATGCGAGAAACAATAAAAGAAGTGTGTGAGAACTGCAATATATGTAAAAAATGCAAGAGATCCCAGGGCACTCCTAAAGTTGCATTACCAATAGTTTCTGATTTTAATCAGATTGTAACCATGGACTTAAAACAATATGGAGAGACTTATGTATTATGGATGATCTGTTCCTTCACCAGATTTATCCAAGGAGCAGTTTTGAAGGATAAAACCGCCGAGTCAGTGGTTGAATCTCTCAACACAGCATGGAACTGGAGGTTTGGGTTCCCTTCTCAAGGATACTGGGCAGATAACGGACCAGAGTTTAAGAACCACGAAGTTAACGAGTTTGCTTCAAAACTAGGTTTTGAAGTAAAATTTGGTCCAAATTACTAACCCTGGAGCAATGGAATAAACGAACGTAACCATTATTCTGCAGATATGACAGTGAAGAAAATTCGAGAGGCAGATAAGAAAATTGCTTTAAAGAAAGCTGTAGAGAGGGCTGCTTGGACTCATAATATAAACACCAGTATTTTAGGATATAACCCTATGCAATTTGTGACAGGAAAGGCTGTAACAATACCTGGAATTTCTACAGGGAAAGTCGCCACTGAGTCAATGTTTGACAGTGAGAATGTGAAGTTAATGATCGAGAGACATCACATGATCACCAAGCAATTCAGGGAAGCTGAATATTCTTCAAAGCTGAAAAGGGCTTCACAACAGCAAAACAATAAATTTAATAACATAATTTACAAAGAGGGGGATATGGTATTTTACCAAGATAAAATGAAAAAAGCCTGGTGTGGTCCAGTAAAGGTTTTCACACACAGAGGAAGAGATGTTTACATCTGGGCGAATGGCGATTTAAAGAAAGTAGCCAGTTGTAAAGTACAACTTTGCTCTCAAAGAAATATTCCTACGGAAATTTCAAGAGAAGTAAGCAACGAAGCAAAAGCAGTGGACTCTACTCCTAAAATGGCAGGAGAAGAGAAAATACCAGTGGATCCTCCAGCCAGTAATCTAAGAATGAAGACAAGATCTCAAGATGATAAAGAAGAGACTGAGAAGGATTTCATTGGAGCATTCTGGTTGACTTCAGAAAAAACAGAGTGTTTTTGTGAGGAAATAACAAGTTATGTAGTGGAATTACCTGTTAAATATCACAAGATGCCAGAAGTGTTAGAAGCAAAGAAGAAAGAATATGAAAATTTGTTACATTTTGACACTTTTGAAGAGGTGGAAGATGTAGGGCAAGAAAAGATAGGCAGCAGATGGGTGATCACGAAAAAGGAGAAGCATGACGGACAAAAGACTCATTACAAAGGGAGAATTGTCGCCAAGGGATTTCATGAAAAAGAAAAACCCCAAGCTGATTCACCAACAGCTATGCGTGAAAGCATGAAAGTCTTCTTGTCCTTGGCTGCAAATGAGAATTTTGAGCTTCAGTCTATTGACATCATAGCAGCATTTTTGCAGTCAAACATACTTAACAGGAATGTATTTGCAGAACCTCCAAAGGATTTGAAAATGTGAGTGGAGATGAGGCATACTACTATCAGCAGAGTGAAGGAAATCTGATTGGTATGATACTCATATAGATGACTTTTCGATAGCTGGTACAAAAGAATTTGTAAAGAAAGTAACAGACTTGTGTAAAGAAAGATTACAGGTTTCAAAGATAGAAAAGAATAAATTTCGGTTCACAGGGATAAATATCAACAAAACAGAAACTGGAATAACAATCTCAATGGATGATTATGCGAGGAGTCTTGAGAAAGTGGAAGATATCAGGAAAGGAAAAGCTGGTGAACCTTTGACTAGTCAGGAACTGAAAGTATTTCGCAAGTATATAGGAAAGTTTAGCTGGTTAGCAGCCAATACAAGACCTGAACTTTCTATCACAGCATTGCAGATGTCCAAGAAAAATAGTAGTGCTACAATGAAAGATCTTAAAAAGGTAAATTTTGTGATTGATAAGATAAATGAGAGGCCAAATAAAGTAGAATTTACAAGAGTTGATAAAAAAGAATAATTGAAGATATATGGATTTACAGATGCTTCCTTTAATACACATGAGAGAAGCATAAGTGGCAATCTGATTTTACTGGAAGTAAGAGAAATGGACGTGTGGTCCCTATTTACTGGAAGTCAAAGACTATCCAGAAGGTATGTCATTCTGCAAAGGCGGCTGAAACCAGAAGTATGACTAAGATTATTGATAACAGTCAATTATTTTGCGAGTCAGATTGAACAGTTATTATTTGGTCAGTATGGAAAGAAAATTCCAATCAAATTGTTCACAGATTCAATACCCCTGCTAGAATCTGCTGGGAGTACCAAGCAGGTTGAGGAAAGGCTTCTCAGGAACAGCATACAGGAGATGAAAGACATGTTGACTGAGGGCTGTATTGAGTCTTACAGTTGGCTGGATGGAAAGAAAGACATGATTGCAGATGTTCTAACAAAAGAATGCAAATGGAATGAAGATATTGAAATGATAATGCAGGAAAATAAATTTAAGTTTGCAAGTAACAAGGATAATCTTGTGAAATACAAAGATGGAGAGATCATGTTAATTAACGAGACTGAAAAGCAGGGAAAGTAGTAGTAACACTTTTACTGCTTAGATCATACCTGCATTAGCTATTCAGAATTGGTTTTGCCCGATGTCTGTTGCAGTACAAAATTATGTAATAATGTCATAGCATATCTTTGTGAAATATCTTATGTTATGCCCGTTTGAGTACCAGACTTTGTTTTTGAATATTAATATATAATATTCTTTCGTAAGTTTTTATATAGAGGAAAAACAGTTTTTTTTTTTATAAGAGCACTATTCAGATTTTGGATAAAATGTAAATACATGTACATACCTATGTTATCTGATACCAAAAAAAAAAAAAAAAAAAAAAAAAAAGTCCCCCCGGAAATATGATATACCTTACATATATATTTATTTATAATAGAACAAGAGAGTATAACTGGCTGTTATTAGTATTGTAACAAAGTGCTTGTTTAGAATAGACCAGTTTTATAAATATGTTAGTATATTGGGTTGTTGATCATTTACCAAAGAGCAGTTAACATTTACCTCTGGTTATGTAAATACGTATCTCAGGAGTCTGTATATAGATATTGTATTAACAGGATTACTGTAACTTCGGCTAAAGAAAATAAAGAAGGTTAAGGACAATGGTATTATTTCTTCAGTATTCCACCAAGTACAATTGGCGTTCCTTCAGTCCTTGGATATAGAGTGTCATTTCCAACGGCTTGGGTTGGAAGTGGTAACAAAGACCACCAAAGCTCAGGGGATTCTTCCAGGAATCAACATCTTATCTGGACCAATATATATAAGACCTTCTGAAAGAAGAGTTATCCGTTGCATGAGATTTATGAGATTTCAAGGGAGTCTATTTTGCGTGCCAAAAAAGGTTTCGACCATACCTCGTACTATTCTAGTCTTGGCCCGTCTAAACCTGTTTGTTTAGTGCGGCAGGTTCTGGATGTTGACTATTTCTCAAATACGGACCTTCCCACCCCTGGAGGCTTTCACTGTCTCTATAGATCTTACCGACGTCTTTTGATATCTTCCGATAGGTCGACGGGAGAGAAAGGGCTATGTATTCAGAGCTATGCTATTCGGGTTCAGCATAGCTCTGAGGATTTTCACAAAGTTTGCCGATACAGTGGTACAACAACTTCGGGAGAAAGGCCTTCCAGTAGAAATGTGCCTGGACAACTGCCTAGGTGGGTTCCCTTGGCACGGAGTGCTCGGAAGCAGCCACTCGTGTTGTACGGGTCCTCCAGTCCCTTGGATTTCAGATCAACTTCAAGAAATCAAGACTGTTTCCAGCTCAACACTTCCAGTGGTTGGAGATTCGTTGGAATCTTAAAGTCTCACTCCGGATCCATTCCTCCCTCCAAGAGAAAGGAAATAGAGATGTCAGTAAAATCCCTGATCAAGTCGGGGATGATCACCAGGCGACGCCTAGGGGGGGTTCTAGGATCTTTACAATTCACCTTGGTAACCAACCCTGTTCTCCAAGTACGATTCAAAGATGCAAGCAGAGTTTGGGAAGGAAGAGCCTCTAAAGCTCTTCTTGACCATCAAAAGTAGACTCCGGTTTTACTGCACAAGCAACTTAGACCGTGGTCCACTGCCAAAGTCTTTCACAGACGGTGCCGTTGCACTTTCCTCCTCTAGTAGTGGCACTTTGTGCGGACGCCTCGTTGGATGGTTGGGGGGGTTATAACACACTCAAGAAAGTGCAAGGCCGTTGGTCTCAGAAATTTCGACTATTCCACATCAATATTCTGGAGTCCATAGCAGTCTTCTTGTCCCTTATGAAATTATACTTGAAGGAGAACATTCATATCTGTCTAGACCTCGACAACAGGGTGATAGTCCATTGCATCAACAGACAAGGGTCGAGGTCTCCTTATATAAGCCACGTAATGATAGCTGTCTTTGCGTTGGCTCAGAAGAATGGTTGGCACTTGTCAACCTCCCACCTTCAGGGAGATCAAGTCCCTGGCCTTCAAGTGGATCTGTTTACGACGAGTCTCAACATGATACTCCCCTGTTAGGTAGCACCGATCAAGCAGCAGTGGGCATGGACTCGATGTCCCTGGATGGGAATCGTTGAAAGGAGATTTGCCTGTTTCCACTGTTCAACCCCCTCATGAAGGTTCTGGACAAGCTTCAATCTTTCAAAAGGACGGCGGCTCTGGTGGCTCCTCTGTTTCCCATCGTCATTGATTTGAACCCCAAGTCGGTGCTGTGACCAACCTGATTCCGTCCCAGGAGGAACAGCAGGAGATTGATTACGCTTCATCATGGAGCACGAACAACCTTCATCTCATGATTTTCTCCCTAGCCCTGGGAAAGAAGTTCCAACTTCAACGTGAGAAGTGGGTATTTGCGGAAACTATGAGTCGTCTAACTCCTTGACTCAGTATGAAACGTTATGGACGCAATGAGTCACATACGTCAAAGACAAAAATCTAGTGTCGATTACTATGGATTTTTGTTTAGGTTTCCTGCTCGCTTGGCACGTTTAAGGTCTAGCTTCCTCCACGATTGCGTTGTACAATTCGGCCCTCACTAGACCTATACTATACGCCTTTGATGTCGACTTTACCTCGGATCTCTTCACCAAAATACCGAAGGCTTGTGCAAGGCTGAGGCTGTCGGCTCCACCGAAGCCTATCTCTTGATCTTTGGATAAAGTTTTGCAATTCTCTTCGGACATAGACAATCAAATAGCTTCTATTCATGATCTCACTCAGAGAGTCATCTTTATACTTGCGATGGCTTCCAGTGCTCGAATTAGTGACATTGTGGTGCTTTCTAGAGACGAGGACCACATTGAATTTGTGGATAACGGTGAGATTAATTTATACCCTGATCCCGTTTTTTAGCTAAGAATGAACTTCCCTCTAAATGTTGTGGTCTATGGAAAATAGTTCCCCTACCAGGTGATCCTTCCTTGTGTCCAGTGCAGTGTTCAAAAGGGTATTTACTAAGAACAGTGCAGTTTAAGGATGGTCATTTCTTTTAAAAAGAAACGCTGGGGTCTGATTTGTCTCTGAAACAGTTGAGAGTAATAATTACTTACTTTATACGAAGAGCAGACCTGGCTAGTATGCCATCAGGTCCCGACCCTATGGAAGTGGCTTCCTCCTTGAACTTTTTCCAGTATATGTCCTTTGTGGGACTGCAGGCATATACTGGTTGGAAGTCCACTTAGGTTTTCTTCGGGCATTATCTGAAGCAAATGGAGGAGATATGCCATTTTGTGTTGGCTGCGGGAAGTGTTATCAAACCCGCTGCGACGGTGTATCTCACAATGCGTCCTAAGGCACTCCTCCAGCTTGTTATTAGCAATGAGTAAACAGTTGGTTTTTGCTTCAGGGGAAAAAAGGAAAATATGCATTTAATCATTTCCTTTTCAGGTTTACATGTGTCTCTCTGACGCTATGTTTGTTCCTTCTGTGCTACAGCCTAACTATCTACATGGTAGTTCAGCTATATCTCATTTGGCTTGGTTATTACCCCTTTTTTTACAGGCATGATCATGTGTGTATTGATCAGGTTTATCTTGTCATAGGTTCCCAACGGTTCCTTATGTCATGTATTTGTCCCCTAATGTTACCTTATGTCGTGGTATGGATGGGATGTATTTACTTTGTACAAATTTTCCATATGCAGTTACTGGTGGTTGCTCATTAACCTTAGCACTGAGTCTTGTGAATAAAAGGGTTTAAATTGTTACATGCCTTTTTATTTTACACCCTACTATTATGATTATAATTACCGTAGCAGCGATAACTTTAGCGTGCCTTCTCATTATTATCCTTCCTGAACATAATTGGATTTAGTCTCCTGGCAGGTTTTGGTTCCATACGCCTTACCTACGATGCCTCTTTCAGTTTCGGGATCCTTAGGGTTCCCGACACTAGATTTAGGTGTTTTTCCAATTGCAGAGGGCGTTCTTTTGGTCCTTATTGCCTCCTTGTCGGACCATCATTTTTGTCATACTGCCTCCCAACTGTTCTGGGATATATAGTTGAGAGTGATACCTATGCCTTGGCGGAGTGATCCTGTAAGTGCATTTCCGTATTGGGACATCTCTCTTTGAGGCTTCTTACCGAGTCATAGGTAATTCTCTGGTATACTTCCATCAGGACGACATGGCTCGAGGCCAAAAACGGATTTTGACGTAGGAAAAATCTATTTTTGGGTGAGATAGCCATGTCGTCCTGATGGCCCCCCCGTTACGTTGTACCTCCCCGATGCCTCGTTGGATGCCTCTTTTCACAGTAGTTACGCTGCTATGTGGAATGAGTTCACCAGAGACGGACAGTACTTTAAGGGGAGAGGATATGTAACGGCTCCTTACCTATCCTTCTCCATAGATTCCGGCGTCAATGACCTCAGATGTCAGGATGCCTGAAAACTTTAAATCAATCAATCAATCTCCATAGATTCCTAGACTGGGTTAAGTCTGTTAGGGGTGCAGATATCTATGATTATGTATGGATATGTCCCCAATATACATGATATCTTAGGATAGTCGTTCCATGGGTTAGAACCCCGTGATACAAATGGTAACTCTCTTTTAATATCACTTGCAGAAATATTATACAGTAGGAAGCCACCGGAAGGAACTTCCATCAGGACGACATGGCTATCTCACCCAAAAATAGATTTTTCATATATCAAAATCCGTTCTTTTACAGTGTGGTATGGTTATGGGTATCCCACCCCCTTTTTGGTGTTTCTTGTGTGTTTTTTATCAGCATTGACTTAGGCTAGCTGACTACCCTAGCCGGCAGCCATGCCTGATAAATTTTCACATATGCACCATTCCCTTCTTTAATTTAACCTTACTGGTTTAGTGAGACCGTCTATCCTCCCATACTGTTGACTTGTCATGGAAGGGAGCTGTAGTCTTAAAGGTCCCTCTGGGAGTTAGATAGTGTTTTCAGTTATCCTAGGTGACTGTTTTCACTTTCCACTTAGCCTATATGTGTGGAGAGGCGGCACAGGTCTTGGGAACTTATTCCCTGTGTCTACTTATGTTTACCCATTGGAACACTTTACCCCCCGTTCTAATGCTGACAGGTAGGCCCCTTTGTGTTGCCTTAACCATTCTTAGGCTTCCTTCTTAGTCTTTGGTAAGCTATGCCTGGTTGTGAGGACTTTTCCTCTGTGGTCTATCACTGCAGACCCCTTGGAACACTATCCCTGTTCTAATATCGCAGTTGGTCCCTCCTGTCATACCACCTCACCAATTTCTGAGTCTCCTATCACCACCCCTTTTTCCCTTACCATTGTCTCTGTTAGTGTGCCTACCTGCTGTGGAATGTTGATCCTATCTCTTTCTAGTCTCATGGCGTCTGAAGTATGCATCGTCTCCATCCTTGGACAGGATAACTTGTAGGCTATATTTCTTTTGACCTAGGTTGGCGAGATTTTCTCATTCTCTGGACTAAATCTCTCTGCCTCCTTAGAGACCACCCTTGGGTATTTTCTCTTCCCCTTTCCCTTCCTAGTTAGGCCATAACCTGACTGTACTGGGAACTATGTTCCTCTTGTTTAGTCATCTTACCATAGCTTTTGAGTTTTCCCTCACCCACTAGGTAGGCTAGGCGTGCCTACACAATTCTCCCTATGGCCTAATCATATCTAGGCGTAGAGTTGGCGCCACTCGGAGTCCTCCTCTGCCGCCTCGGCAGTTACCTGTTCTGTGTCTCCAGCTTCCCTTCCTCTGCTAGGTCCCTCTTGCTGTGGAATCTTGACTCCCTTGCCTGGTTAGCCTATCTAGGCAGAATGTCACCTTTTGTCTTTGCTTCCAGTATTGACAGCCTGAGTTCTTCTAGTACTGGCTGTGTGTTGGCCATGGGTCTTTCCCTCTGCTGCCTCAGCTGCATCCTTAGACTAGTCATCTGCTCTTTCCTATCCTCTCCCATATCTGAGGGACATTGTCTTTTGGAGTTGGTTGGTCAGATCACGCCTGGTTGTCAGGACATCCTTTGAGTTTCCAATTCTTAGTGTCCAGGCCGTCTTGTACGGCTCTCATTATCTTATGGGCTAAACCCCCACTTTTCATAAATTAATGATAATGATCAGGTCTTGGCAGGTTCCCTTTTTTAGCTGCATTTCATTCCTGGCTTCACCTGGGTGTAGACCCTTTCCTATGGGATTGTTCACTCTCTCCCTGTTGACTTTACTATGCCTGAGGTATTGACAGGTCAGTCTTTAACCAGGCTACAAGAAATAATTGCCGCCTCAACCCAACTTCTGCTGCCTCGGGGGCAGCTGTTGCTGGTCTAGGCAGTATGATGAGTGAACTTGCCTTCTTAGGTTGTTCCAATAGACCTACTCTGGAGGTTCTTGTGTCCCTTTGATGTGAATCTTTCCTCCATATTCCCACCGCACTGTCAAATAGTTTGCTTCATAAATCTCCATTGATTTCTGAGCTGTATGGAATGTCTCTTGATTATTTGTAATCTTTAGCTATACTTAGGAGGTAGGTTTTTTTAGACTAGGTTTTTTCTCTTAAACATGCAAATATGTTTACTTGATTTTAAGAAGATATAATTTTTGATGATGTGTACACATATTATTTTTTTCTTCTTTACAGGTGGCTGATATGTAGGTAGGAGGTTTCCAGAAGAGCTCTCAATAAGGTGCCCATTATCTTCCTTCTCAGGAACTGAAAGACCTCTTCCCCAAGGCTTAGGTGACCTCAGTCCTTGATCACCAGTTACCGATGGCTAAACTCCTGCCAGTACCAGCAGATCATGAAGATTATAAAGTTTTGGGACACTGTGCAACTGTTGGGCCTGACCACCAACAACACGTAGACAACTTCTTTGGGGTCATCAGAGAGGGAGAGGATTCTGGCGACCACGGAAGCCTCTGAAGAGTCTTTGGATGTACATCGGGTGAGTACAGTTCCCAGTGCCTCTTTAGTTTGTTCCAACATCCCTACTGCTCAAGCCCCAGCTTACACCTCCACCCCTGTTCTTACATTAGACATATCATGGTTGCTAGTAACTCAAGCTTACAGTGTCCAGAAAACTTTCAAGGAAAACCTAACCAGCAAGCATGAATGTTCTCAAGCGGACCTCATAGCGAGGGTAGAAGCATTAAAAAAGGCACTTGCTTCTAAGGCTCCCCCAGCTTCAAGCCTACCAGAGTACGTAGTTAAGAACCCATGACGTTATGATGAGCATATGGCCTTAAGTGAAGGGCACCTCCACATCGGAGAGGATTTGGGTTCCAAGCCAGTCTTGGACTTGGAATTCTTCCCATCGATCAATAGTTATCTTTACTGCTACGTAAGGCTTAACTCAGAGACCTGAATTAGGGATGATACGATCCATAAGGAAACAATTATCCTTGACCATAGCAAGGCTCAGTCTCTTTTGGTTAAGGAGCTGAAGACAGCTGAATTCACTAATATTCTTATTATTATTTCTTGCCAAGCTACAAGCCTAGTTGGAAAAGCAGGATGCTATAAGCCCAGCGGGCTCCAACAGGGAAAATATCCCAGTGAGGAAAGGAAAAAAAAGGAAATTAAAATATTTTAAGAAACGTAACAACTTTAAGATAAATATCTACTATATAAACTATAAAGACTTTAACAAAACAAGAGGAATAGATATAAGATAGAATAGTGTACCCAAGTGTACCCCCAAGCAAGAGAACTCTAACTCAAGGCAGTGGAAGACCATGGTACAGAGGCTATGACACTACCTAACAATAGAGAACAATGGTTTGATTTTGGAGTATCCTTCTCCTAGTAGAGCTGCTTACCATAGTTAAAGAGTCTCCTTTACCCTTACCAAGAGGAAAGTGGCCACTGAACATTTACAGTCAAGTAACCCTTTGAATGAAGAAGAATTGTTTGGTAATCTGTGTTGTCAGATGTATGAGGACAGGTGAGAATATGTATAGAACAGGCAGACTATTCAGTGTGTGTACGCAAAAGCAAAATGAACCATAACCAGGGAGAAAAATCCAATGTAGTGCTGTCTGGCCAGTCAAAAGTCCCAATAACTCTCTAGCACTAGTATCTCAATGGGTGGCTGGTGCCCTGGCCAACCTACTACCCACCTTTCTACTTTTGGCAGGAAGCTGGCCACCTTTGTAACCCTCAAAGATACTGTCTTCCCTTCTGCCTCTTAAAAGTTTAGAGGCTGTAAAGAAAGCAGTAGTGGAGGATAGACAATTCCCAGTACTAGAGGAGTTCATACCTGTCTCCCTAGCCCTTCCTTTTGATTCCGACAGTCGGGAGGATGTCCAATATACTTTTATTGTTTGAAAACTAGATAGACATCGGAAGCATGCAGTTTAATGAGAAACTGCCTAGATTTCCCAAATCCCCATTAAGGGAAGATTTGGAAACCAAAGAGAGACTATCTGCCTCTTCATCCTTCCAATCTTATCTAGAGATGCTAACTAGGAACTATTCCAAATTTGACCTCTTCGCTGTCTTGGCGAGGAATCACATAACCATATTTCATAATAATCTTCATGCTTTCTTCCTAGCCAGTAGAACATGTAGAGGACACGTCCTAGCCACTGTTACGATCAGGAATGAACCTAGAAAACTGATCAACTCCAATATCTGGGGGAAAGATCTCTTTCCCAAGGAATTGGTTAAGGAAGTCATGGACAAATCGGCTTAGGAGAATAAGAGCCTTATTAACAAGTGGGGTATGTCCTCTAAACAGAAATATACTCCGAGTGAAGGACACCAACTGAAGGGCACGAACCAAGGACGACACTTTAAGGGAAGGAATTCCTTTCCTGCTGCGACAGCCTCAGTTGCCACCATCCCTCAGACTGTATATATGGTTCCCCAGCAGCATGTACCACAGTCTCGAGCCTTCAACCCTGTATATGAGAGAGCCACCACCATGTTCCACCGTGCCAGGGCTCAAAAGAAGGGTACAAGTAGCAGGGGAGTGTCAGGAAAAGGCAGTCAATGCAGAGGCCGAGGAAGTAGAGGCAAGCCGGTTAAAGACTGGTCCTTCACAAAAAAATGATGAGCTCCCAGTATAGAGACGACTTCACCTTTTCAGGGATCGATGGCAGTTCGATCCCTGGACTCACAGCATAGTCTCTAACGAACTAGGCTGTAAATGGGGACAGAAATCTCCCCAGTTCAAGAGGTTCTTCCAACCCACAACCCCAATTTTGAAGGATTATGCACAGGATCTTCTCTGGAAGGGAGTCATCTGTTGCACAAAATCCATGAACTTTCAAGGGAGGCTATTCTGCATGCCCAAGAAAGATTCAAACACTCTTTGAACTATCCTGGACTTGTCCCCAGTTAACTAATTCTTTCTGAAGGACAAGTTCCAGATGCTGACTGTCTTTCAAATATGGACCTTACTACCCCAACAGTCCTACACCGTCTCCATAGATCTTACAGATGCCTATTGATCTTCCAATAGGTCGGAACTTCTCCCCTACCTTGGTTTAAGACTGGCAAGAAAGGCCTACGTATTCGGAGTTATGTCCTTCGGGCTCAATATAGCTCAAAGGATTATCACAAAGCTAGTCGATGCCATTGTCCAACAATTACAGAGCAAAGGCTTCCAGGTGATGGTATACCTGGACGACTGGCTGGTCTGGGCTGCAAGGAAGTCAGAGTGTCTTTGGACGGCTCAAAAAGTCATGAAATTCCTACAGTCTCCAGGCTTTCAGACCAACTTTGAAAGATCCAGGCTGTCTCCAACTCAAAAATTCCAGTGGCTTGGGCTTCACTGGAATCTAAAGTCACATGCCTTCTCTCTATCGCACGGCAAGGGAAAGGAAATATAGCCGGACCTCGTTAATCACGGTTTCTTGCTTCGCTGTTTCGGAATTTCGTGGCGTAAGAAAAGAAAAAAATTGTTTGTGATGATTGTTTACTCAACATTAAGAATTTGATTTCAAAATAGCTGGCAACAGCATTGGGATGGCCAAGAACAATGTAATACTTATTGTAGTGCCGGATATATAACAACTCGGGCTGCCTTGCTGTATCTTTTATAGATCTGATTCAGCCTGTAATGCATGACAATATAAATAGGTATCCCAAACATGTTTTTCCACCACAACCTAATCCCAAATTTACATTTAAAAACCGTACATTTAATAACATCACATTTGATAATACATACTATATTAACAATAATACATAGTTATAGTATAATGGATAACAATAATGCAAAATTAACAGTACACGACAAATGTATACCCGCTTGACTTACAATTTGACCGCCCATTCTTAGCCATGGTAATTAATTGAATACGCCGTCCATCTATACACTGCCAACGACACTTGCCAGTCATAACACCATACTGCACTGCTTCCCCATACTAACATAAAGAACTTGTTTGAAGGATTCTCGATATTAGACCATTGCTCTTGCCCGTATTCTCATTATGACCCCGAATACAATTACAATACGAACACTAATGTAATGTTTACTCATAAAATTTCATTAAAATATTCCGAACAAGCTAATTATAATTTTCACCAAAAAATAACACTGCATCCTATGACGTGAATGATAGGTCAATCACAAATGGTAATTACACTACAATAATCACGAGAATGACAACTGAGGCGGTGACAAGTACAACTAAGAAAATCCCAAGGGTGGGAGAATTTTGCGACAGTCTCTTATCCTTGGAGCAATCCGACAGTCAGTACAAATACCGCTTCTAACTAAAGCAACATGTTCAGTATTTACGAATTGTCCAACAGTTACAATATTACCAAATACATAATCCTCAGTATTTATCCAACTTAACACATGTGCATGAATTTCATAAACGGGAATATTACTACGAGCACATAAATACAAACTATTATGATGATGATCATAATATACCTATTGAATAAAAATTCTCATAAAAATTCCAATAAAATTCAAGCTGAGTGATGATTTCAAATAGCCCATGCTCCTTTACACTGGGAGCGCTGCATGCCACTACCTATCTCTACACCCAGCTGGTCCTAGTTCTCTCTGTACAGTGTGTATCCATATATTTGAAATAAACTGGATTTTTTTAAAACTGGTGTTTCACTTAAGGGGGCCAGCCAGCTGATGCCGATTTTTTATGACAGGACTTCGACATTTATACCACTTAATAAGGTGACCTAGGACATCTCCAAACTGCATAGAATTTTTTGCCTCTGACCTTCGGTTTTGCAACGCCAGGGTGATATCTCATTCCTTGATAATTATTACTAACATCTGGGATTACTAACCTGATATAGACCTCCAATAATATAAAGAGTTTTTTTCTGAAAGTAATTTTTTGCCTAATAAGAATTTTTTTTTCATTATGGTAAAAAAATAAACACTAAAAATCAGGGAAAAAAATAAGAAAAAAATATGAAACAAAAATTATGAAAAAGGGCTTCATTTCATTGTTTTATAATGTATTTCTAAGTTATATACCAGATTTCAATGCTGTATATTTAAAACTGAGGGAGTCTATTGAATTTGAAGGTTAATAAGTATAGTTTTGAGATACGGGCTTTCAAAGTTATTCTTTGTATTTTTACAAAGACAGTAATATTAAATCATGTTTTTTATGATTTTTTTTTCGTTTTGGTTATCGATGAAAGAAAACAAAGTTATTTATCATAATTCAACAATAAATGAAGATCCTTTTGCTCAATATCTTGCTTCTTTTGGCTCCTGTGAGGTAAGGTGGCCGCTCATCTATCCACAACACTCTCTCTCTCTCTCTCTCTCTCTCTCTCTCTCTCTGCACTACCAATATTACTTCTTCTGAACTCTTACTAGAGTGAATTTTCTTCTTCCTTATGTTATTAAGATGTTGAAATTGTCTTTTCCTTTATGCAATGATAGAATTCTTTCCGAAAACGAGAAAAGCAAACGTAAAAATGAGTTAATGTCTGAGGTGTTTCAAAGTTTTTCTTTGTATGTTTACAAAGAAAATATTAATAAATCCTTATTATTATGAATTTTATGTTCCTTTTTGGATAATGATAATCGAAAACAAAGTTATTTATCATTATTTACTCATAAACGAAGATCCTTTTACTCAATATCTTTCTTCTTTTGCTCTTGTTAGGAAAGGCCGTCGCGTATCCATCGATACAACTCTCTCTCTCTCTCTCTCTCTCTCTCTCTCTCTCTCTCTCTCTCTCTCTCTCTCTCTCTCTCTCTCTCTCTGTGCAGTACCAATATTACCCTCTTCTGTACTCTTAAGAGAGCAAATATTTTTTCTTCCTTATGTTAGCAAGAGTTGAAGTTGTCTTTTCCTCTTTGAAATGATAAAATTCTTGCCGAAAACGAGAATAACAAATATAAAAATGAGTGAATGTCAGAGGTCAACCTCAGGCATGTACTCTGTCAGGAGGTGTGGTAGGACTGAAGGGTGATTGGTATAATTTACGATCGTCTGTGACTCGTGGAAGTTATACAGATATCATTGTTCACAATTTATTTTACATTAGAATGTAATAATTATCAAAATTTACGATAACAAAAGAAAATACTGCATTTTCTTGTAGGGAACAATATTTATGGTTTATTGAGTTACTTTTACTAATTACCCTGTAACTATGATAGCAAGAGGAATTTTTTGTATACACATTCTCCTTAACCATACGAAGCTCAGTGATTTTTTTCAGGATTTTGTGTTTTTCTTCCTATACCCCCATATATTGGCATTCCAGCCGACCCCTTAACTGTATCCAATAATAATGCATGTAATATTCACATTTAGTATCGTATTTATAATTAAAAACATAGTGGATTATTATCTCATGCATTCTTTGCATTCAAATCAGCTGATCAAAGCTTCGTAGTCCATTGTCAACCAATATTCACTTTCACGATATTATCCCATTGATATGACCATTCCCTTTCACAGAATTACCTCACTGATGTAACCTATCATGCATATTAGTATGATATCTCCTTCACATTATTATTGTCCTTCACTTATTATTATTGTATCCTTAATCCTTTTGCCAATTCCTTCCCAAATCCCTTTCGTACATTTACTTTGCTCTCCCACACACATCTGCAACATATCTTTCCAACTCTCTTGATTCTCTTTATTTTTTGTGATTTCATTTATCTTCTATTTTCTAGCATTCATTCGTCATTTTCGTCTTATTAATCATTCTAAGCTCCTTTCTTATCCCTCATTCCACGTATTCCCATTCCTATTTTTCATTCCTTCTTGTCGTATTTCCTAAATTCATTGATTTCATTTTGTCATATTGTTTCATCATCTTCACTCCCTGGTGTTTCACTTAACTATATCCAATAATAATGCATGTAATATTCACACTTTAGAATCGCATATATAATTAAAAACATAGTGAACTATAATCTTATGCATTGTTTACATTCAAATCAGCTTATCAACCCTGCTTAGTTTGTCGTCAACCTCAATTTTTTAATCAAATAACTCCCTTATTATTAGGGCATACTACTACAGGATATTTTATATTTATCAAAAGAAATAATTATTACTTGATCTATTATTTTCCAATTAGCATATTAATTCCAATAGTTTTCTTGAAATGCTTCTCTCATATTTTATTAACTTGTACTGTGAATTGAATCGCATAACGTTAACCGGAGTTTCATTCATAATGCTGAAGCATGAAACCAAGATTTCATCCATTACACACACACACACATACACACACAGAGAGAGAGAGAGAGAGAGAGAGAGAGAGAGAGAGAGAGAGAGAGAGAGAGAGAGAGAGAGAA
Organism: Palaemon carinicauda; assembly: GCF_036898095.1. Taxonomy (NCBI): domain Eukaryota; kingdom Metazoa; phylum Arthropoda; class Malacostraca; order Decapoda; family Palaemonidae; genus Palaemon; species Palaemon carinicauda. Next base: position 83,029,749 of record NC_090735.1, on the reverse strand, counting down.
TATGAATGATTTGAAGTGTTCTGGCATCCAGACATCTCTCTCTCTCTCTCTCTCTCTCTCTCTCTCTCTCTCTCTCTCTCTCTCTCTCTCTCTCTAAATATTCAATCTCGTTTCAGAAACATTATTGCATTTTAGAAAATTACGATTATCTAAATAGTTAATTGTGTTCTATTAAAACATTTATGTGCCTTTTTTTCTTTTTTTTTAATTTCGGGTGTATTTTATCAATCTTAAGTATTTTGGGTGCCATGATAACATCAGCTGATCTGATCACGACACCCAAAATACTTAGATTGATAAAATACACCCGAAATTTAAAACAAAAATACATAAATGTTTTATTAAAGTTCAGCCAACTATATAAATAATCGTAATTTTTGTAGAATGCAATAATGCTTCCAAAACAAAATCGAATATGAGAGAGAGAGAGAGAGAGAGAGAGAGAGAGAGAGAGAGAGAGAGAGAGAGAGAGAGAGAGAGAGAGAGAATATATTAGTTCTCTCTAATTCGCTTATCGCGCCTTTATCTGTACCTAACTATCGTGAAGAACGGGGCTTGACTGTAGCAAACTTTGTCGGTTGCCTTCTACATTGAAAAGTACTCACCACAAGGGATCCAGAATGAGTCTTGGGTTCACTGCAGTTCGCTGCCATGACGAACCCGATGCTAAAAGCGAGATCCAAAAATGACACACAAAGATTGGAGAAGAGAGGCATCGTATGCTCGGAGAGATTTTCGCCACAAAACCCGATCTTAATGCAAAAGCAGCTCAAGCTGTGCTCCACTGACAAGAGTTTGTCCAAACACATCCCTCTGCAGTACCCTCCTCCTTCCATGACTATTCACAAGAATGCCTCGGAACAAGGTTGGGAGGGGGGTACACTCCCCTTCCAAGAAATTACAGTCGGTGGTCAATCACCATAGCCATCTCGTCCTGATGGCTCACTCGTTACTTTCTCATCCCCTTCCAATTCTCAGTGTGGGACAACGAGTAATGTGATGACTGCTCCTGGAATGGTTCAACAGGAGACGTTTTAGTTATAGCACATTGAGATTGGGACCTGTAACGGCTCACTTGCCCATGTATCCTACCCTCTACCTTATCTTTCGAGACAAGGTTAACTCTATTCGGGGAAGGATAACCATGGCTTGTTACCTCTTGGGATATTCGCTCCGGAGGATAGTTCTAAGGTTAAATTTCTCTGGTATATCACTTGTAGAAATATCCCAAGTAAAAGCTGCCAATGAGGAACTTCCATCAGGACGACATGGCTACCTCACCCAAAAATAGATTTTTCCTATGTCAAAATCCATTTTTTGGGTGAGATAGCCATGTTGTCGTGATGGAAGTTCCTCTAGGTAGCTTCTTACTTGGGATATTTCTGCAAGTGATATACCAGAGAATTTTACCTGTAGAGGTATCATGGGGCTACTACCCCCAGAGCAAATATCTCGAAAAATATTGTGTATGTCACAATAGAGTTAACCTTGTCTAGAAGGATAGGAGATAGAATTGATAACGTGGGAGACCCGTTACAACTCCTATCCCAGTGTGTTACTGTAGACAGGTACGCTGGTTCGCCATTCCAGCAGCAGCCATTGAAAGAATCATGGCCTCATACTGAGAATTTGGTAGGGGATGAAAAGCAACAGGCGGGTCATCAGGACGATATGACGATACTACCCAAAATTAAATTTTTCCTAAGTCAAAATCCCTTTTTTGGGCTCGAGCCATGTCTTCCTGATGGAAGCGTACCAGATAATTAAAAATTCTCAATTGTGGCATATAGTAATTTAACCATAATATTGCTATTGTTAAAATCCCACTAATTGTATAAGAGATTAAAGATTATCCATAATTAGTGTATAAAATGTAGGCGTGTTCTTTCACTACAAATACAGCTATTTTGGATAAAAGTCCAACTCCATAAGTGGACTATTAAAAGTTCTGTAAAACCATATTGGAATCAGAAAGTTATCATCACAGCCCCGCATGTTGTGATGAAGATAACCTAACCAATATAAGAAGGAACACATACAGACTAATAAATAGTTTGTAATAAAAAAGTTGAAAAATTTAAGTACACTAAGCAAATGCAAAAAAATTGAACAAATAATCTTTACATTTAATGCTTAAAAACAAGAACTCTTTACCCCAGCAACATCGTTCTGAACAGTATAACAATATACATTGTTATATTGTTTACCCATTGACTTCCCATAGGGGGATAGTCAATGGGTGAAAAGAAAGAGGTAGGCCAGACAAATTGTCAGCTGGTATATCCAACTGCCACCAACCTAGTTGTTAACATCAGAATTAGAAAAGGAATTCGGGAGCTTGCCCATAAGTTTAATGAGCCGAAAGAAAAAGCCAGGATATAAAGAATTCGGGAATTCAATGAGAAATCCTGAAACTAGGTGGTAACCAACCAATTAATTTAGGGGATAATGTTCCTCAGATATGATTGGTTAAATAACGAAAGCTTACTATAAAATGTTGTTGAAAATATACAGGGTATGAAAATTAGATTTCTAAAAAATCCTTTAGACTACTCCGGTGTAACAAAGAAAATTGTCAACTAGAATAGGGGAGGGAAGACTGTTTCTTCGTGTAAAACGTTATGCTATGAATAGCCTAAATTCTAAATCAACTCAGCATAATAGGTTGGGGTAAATCTAACCCTATGGCAAGTGACAGGAATGGAGATATGTAGGCTAAGGTAGAACCTGGCCATAAAAGCCCACTGGGTTAGTTATGCCCTGCACCCATGCAGGCAGATCTGAAAAAAAAGGGGGTGAGGAAAATGCAGCCGACCACGAAAGGGGGTGTCTAAGGTGGCATAGGGAATGATCGTTCTTAATAAAAACATGGAACTTGCTAGCCTATCTATATTTTAGGCTAATGGCAATCAATCTGGCAAGTCTAAAACATATGGCAAATGTGGTATCCACAAAAACCATGGAAATCCAGACTGGGAAAAGGAACCGAGGCTCCATGGCAAGAGAGACACAGCCTGAAAGAGAAAGAAGACAGTGATCATTGTCCAAGGCGGCTACTAAGGCGGCAAAAAAGAACGATCCCTAAAAAAGGATTTATTCCTTTGCCTACCTAAGTGTATGCTAACGGCAACTCCAAGCCAGCTAGTCTAGACATATAGCAGTCGAGAGGTCAACAATTGCCAGGGAAAATCAGACTTGGCAAAAGAACTACAGTTCCACAGGGAAGGGAAAGAAACTGTCGACTTTACATGAGACGGGAGCTGAGGCTGCAAGAAGAAGGAACCTATATCTAGGATATCCTCTTATCTACCGACATATTAGGCTAGCAGTCACACCAAGCTGGAAAGTCTAGGCATATAGACACTGAGGAATCCTCCGATAACAGGGAAAAATCAGACTAGGCTAAGGAACCAAAGCTCCATAGCAAGGGGGACGTAGCCTAACAGGGAAATGAAGATTGATAACCTTAGAAAGTGGTAAGGCGGCAGGAAAGGATGGCCTAACAGCAGTATTAGAACAATACCAAATTTTATCCAAGGGATCTACAGTAAGTGGGAAAATAAAATGAATTCTCCCAACCAGCTGTCACTTAAGCAGAAACTAAGGACAAGAGCGTAGAAGTCTAAGGCAGCAGGAAAGGAAGTACTAACCTGTCGATATTAGAACAGAACTGAATTTGTTCTAAAGGAAGAACAGTAAGTAGGCAAAGAGACCAAATTCCCTCAACCAGGTCTGCCTATCCAACAACTAAGGCTCAGATAGATAAGTATGGAGTGCTGCCTGACCTAAGTCGACAGTGAGCCGACCATTTATAAACTCCCAAGGGATTCCCTTCAATATGGCGGCTCCCAACTATGAAACATCAATAGCAAGGGAGGTAGGCCGTCTACCACTAGAGTCATACGATCCTGTGGCAGGAAGGGGAGGGATATGGAAGGAAAGGCTAGTCTAGGCATAGACTAGGGAAGGCAAACATGCAACAAAGCAGATGCCTCACCTAGAATAATGAAAAAGCGGTAGGGCATGATATACAAAACACTTGAATTAGGCTTGCTAAGAAAAGGAATTTTGACATAGAAAAAATCAATTTTGGGGTAACATAGCCATGTCATTCTGATGGAAGTTCCTCTACATAGCTTGCTACTTGGGATATTTCTGCAAGTATACTAACCGCGGAGTGAATATCCCGAAAGATATCGTGTATATAACAGGAACGTGTTTAAAGCAACTATGGCTATCCTTCCCCGAATAGAGTTAACCTTGCCTACAAGGATATGGGATATAACTAGATATGTTGGAGAGCAGTTTGTCAAAATCCCTTTTTTTGGGCTTAAGCATTGTCATCCTCATGAAACTGTACTAGGGAATTAAAAAATTCTCAGTTGTGGCATATTGGAATTTAACCATGTCATTTCTTTTTGTTCCAACCTCACTAATTGTAGAATTTAAATTTGTCCTATAATTAGTTCATCTAATGAGGGGTTTTTTTACACTTCCAAATATAATTATTTGGTTAACATTCTAATTCTATGAGTGGACTATAGAATTTTTGTTACCTGTATCAGAACTAAAAAGTTATCATCTTAGCCCCATATGCTGTGATGAAGATAACATATCCAATATAAGTAGGAACACATACAGACTAAAATTAGTTTGTAAAAGTTGGGGGGGGGGTTGTTGTTGTTAAATAAATGAGGTACACCAATTTTCATTTATAATTATTAGGTCCATTATAAAAGAAAGGCAAAAGGACGTATAATCTTTTATTATTTCTAAAAGTAAGCAAATTCAACAGAATTGAACATTAATAATTACATTTAGTGCTTAAAAACGAGAATCGTTTACCCCAATAACATCATATTGGTTGGTATAGAAATGCCATTCCTTGTGGTAAAAATAGGGTCAACTTTTTACTGTTCAATATAGACATAGTTTATAATGTAATTCAGATGACAAGGACATACATTTTGCACTATGTACACTGTAATAGTCCCGTATTATACAGTCCATAAAGTCCATATACAACACTAGGAAACTGGGTTAATCACACTACCAGCTGCCACAACAAAGTATTTAATCTTCTCCAATTGTCGCAAGTAATGTTTGAAAAACACTCTCGAAGATTCCCATTCAGTATAGACTTGTAGACCTTCGAAGAACATATACTATAAGAAGTTTAGGGAAGAGGCAACTTTCTTAAGATCATGACTCGATGGCAACTATATTGGCCAGCCCTTCGATAAAATAGGTGAGTTTGGACCTCTGTTGTTTCTAAGAAGAAATTAGATCCTGATCTTCCTTTAAAGGGACGACCTTAAAAGGCACCCAACATTTCGTAGGGAGTTCATTTTTAGCCAGGTATGCAGGATCCGAGTATAAATTAACTACTCATGATTCCAAAAAATTCCATGTGGCCATCATCCTTTGATAGTGTGCCACAATATCGGTGACTAGCACCAGAAGCTATAGCTAATAAAAAGATCGATTTTTTTTAGTAAGATCCCTCAAGGAAGCTGAATAGTTATCTATTGAGGGAGTTGGTTTTTGGGGAAGCATTTGGTTTCAGTTTATCACAAGCCTTCGGGGTCTTATTGAACAGTTCGCTGTTGAGTTCTATATCGAAAGCATAAGCGATAGGCCTGGTTAGTGCCGATTTACATGAAGAAATAGTTGTGGAGGCCAGACCCTGTTCATGTATTGTGAGAAAGAATGATAAACAGGAGTCCATTGTAATTGAAATGGGCTTATGTTTCTTAACAAATTCCCCCACTTCTTCCCAGAGGACAGATATTGTCTTTTTGTAGTTGAGGACTTATATTCTTTTATAAAATCAATCCTCTCCTTCGAAACTCCATATTTTCTTTTAGCAGCTAGGCCAAGAAAATAATAAGCTTAAGCAAAGACAGTCTCTTGTTGTTCTTCCTGGGACAGTAATGGGGTCGGCAGATGAATCTGACGAGGTTTGAGATCTACAAAAAAGAGGGTACCAATTGCTCTTGGGCCAATTGGAGGACACTTATGCTGCTATCCCCTTGAGTCCATAGTTTGTCCAGGACCTTCATGAGGAGATTTAACGGTGAAAAAGATAAATGTGAGTCCACAGGTTCCAGACCAGTGACATCGCATCTATCCCAACTGCTTCCAGATCTAAATTCAGTATTATGTAACGGGGAAGCTTCTTGTTGAAGCTCGTAACAAAGAGATCTATTTGCAGTTCCGGGATTTGCTCTTAAATGGAACTGAATGATTTTTCGTCAAGGGACCATTCTGTTTCCAGAGACCTGAATCTTGATAGGGCATCTGCTGTCACATTGCGAACCCCTTTTAAATGAACTGAAGAGAGATCCCAATCCCCTTTTTTTTTGACAAAGTTAGCATGGCCAGTATTACGTGAATAATCTGTGGAAATCTTGAACCATGTCTGTTGATGCAGTAGATTACAGTGAACCCTCGCTACTTCGCGGTTCGACAATCGCGAATTCACCACTTCGCGGGTTTTTTCCATAACCCATATATATATACATATCGCGGATTTTCCGGAAATTTCGAAAATACCGCGAAATCTGAAGACAACCAAATACGATATTTTGTTACCTGTAATTCCATTAATACTGTAATTAGTAACATCTGCTCTTACTGATAGTTCATTGCATTACATATGATATATAATTCAGCACAGAAAGAAATAAAACACGAAAAGAGAATGTGATCATACGATAATACAGTACTGTATACAGTACGTAGTAAAATTAAATCGAACATGAAACGCAAATCAGATGCAGTCATACCATATTAGAATGGTGTAAGGCTGCTGTTGACTTCTACTGTACGTACAGTACTACAAATGTAATGGATGTGCTTCTTTTCCATGAATCTTTTGTATGTATACGTACGTAGTACAGTACTGCATCCAATAATATTCTTTGTTGCAAAAATCACATTTCGAATAAGCGTACGAGAGAGAGAGAGAGAGAGACACACACACACACATCCTACAAAAGAATAAAACACTGTAGCATACGTAAAGCTATTAAATATTGTTATTATTATTGTTGTTGTTGTTAATAAAATTATGATTGTTATTATTCTTATCATTATTATTATTATTACAGTACTGTACTGTATTATTATCATTATTTATTATTATTATTATTAATCTACGTACGTTCGGTATGCGCGGGGAATCTTCTATATGTTGGTAACCTACGCATCATATACTGTAAGACGGGTTGTGATTGGTTCAAGCGCTGATAGATGACGAATCAGAACTCAAGTTTTGTTATCTAGCCTGTGATTGGTGTTTTGCCATCATCTCCAACCCGCAGTATCTAGGTTCTCGCGGGCCCGGATCGTCCACTCTCTGTTCCCGCGTATCGCTGAGTAGACATTCTTAAGTTTGTGAATCTGTGCTGTGTGCGACTTTTTTAAGTTGAACTTTTTGTCAAATCCTACTGTACAATGGCTCCCAAGCGTTCTGCTTCTCTTAAGGCTGGTAGTGAGCCTAAACGCCACCGAAGGATGATGACGATAGCTGAGAAGGTTACGCTTCTCGATATGTTAAAAGATGGTAGAAGTTACGCGGCCGCTGGGCGCCATTTTGGCATCAATGAATCTACTGTTCGCTATATCAAGAAGGACGAGGCGAACATTAGAAAGACGGCTGCAATCACCTTTAGCAGATCAGCGAAGCGAGTCGTTACAACGCGTAATAAAACGATCGTACGCATCGAAGGTGCTTTAGCTGTGTGGATTGCCGACTGCCGGAAGAAGAACATAGCCTTGGATACGAACACCATCCAAACAAAGGCTTTGAGCTTATATGAGAATTTTGCTGCAAAGGAACCTAAAGACGACGACGGCAACCATGCTGAAGATGATGATGATGCAGATGATCCTCAACCAGGGACATCCACTGATTCCCAGCCTCAGAAACGTTTTTCCGCCAGCAAAGGATGGTTCGCGAAGTTTCAGAAACGCTTCGCCCTGAAAAGCATTTCCCTGCATGGGGAGGCTGCTTCCGCTGACACTGCCGCTGCTGAAACTTACGTGAACCAGACGTTCAAGAATATTATCGCCGAAGGTGGATACAAGCCGGAACAAGTCTTTAATATGGATGAGACCGGCTTGTTTTGGAAGAGAATGCCGTCGCGAACTTTCCTGTTCAAAGAGGAAGCCAAAGCCTCTGGCTTTAAAGCATTCAAGGATCGCGTTACCCTCGTGATGTGTGGCAATGCTGCTGGATTTTTGCTAAAGCCGGGGCTTATTTATAAGTCGAAAAATCCTCGCGCTTTGAAAAATAAAAATAAGAATCTCCTTCCCGTGTACTGGATGCATAATCAAAAAGCATGGATTACGAAGATGCTGACCTCCAACTGGTTCCATCAGTGTTTTATCCCGCAAGTCAGCAAATATCTCGTAGAGAAGGGCTTGCCATTCAAGATCCTTCTCCTTATGGATAACGCTGGTGGACACGCAACTGACCTGTCGCATGAGGGCATTCAGGTTGAGTTCCTGCCACCCAACACCACGTCATTAATTCAACCGATGGACCAGGGGGTTATCAGGGCGTTCAAGGCCCTCTACACGAAGAACACCTTGGCGGACCTCGTTGCGTGTGTGGATGCTGCCCAAGATGATGAGGATGAAGATTTTAACTTGAAGGCGTACTGGCGGCAGTACACCATAGCCACGTGCCTGCAGAATATTCAGAAGGCACTTCAAGAGATGAAACCTGCAACCGTGAATGCGAGCTGGAAGAAGTTGTGGCCCGAGATTGTTTACGACGACAAGGGATTTACTCCGTCGGAAATCCAACACTCTGCAATACGCAAATCTGTGCAGTTGGCTGCCATAATTGGAGGTGACGGGTTTGGCGACATGACGACTGAAGACGTCGACGAGTTGTTGGACTGCCATTCCCAGCCCCTAACTGACGCAGACCTCGAAGACCTGACGAAATCGGCAAGCGAAGAAGAGAGTGAAACCCAGGAAGAGACCCAAGAAAATGTCGAAGAAACGGGCTTAACATTAGAACGGCTTGCCAAGGCCTGCAACCATGCGAAGGAGTTGAAAGAAATGTTGCAAGAGTGGGATGAGGATATGGTTCGCTCGATGCAATTCTGCAACAAGATCGATGAAGACATGACTCCCTACAAAATGCTCTTGGATCGAAAAAAGAAGCAGCGGCAACAACTTCCGATCACAATGTTCTTCCAGCCTCCCAAAAAAGAGCCAGTTCCTCCTGCTAGTACGCCTTCGGAAGAAATTGAAGAAGTTTCCCAGGAAGAAGTTGAAGAGGTGTCCCAGGAAAAGACACCTCCGTCTGAAGAGACGTAAAATACTACCTGGCTGCACAGTAGAACACATCATCAGCTTCATCATCATCATTTCTACTGTGCAGCAAATTCATCGCCATCATCAGTCAAGTTTTTCTTCAACTTCTTTCGTGGTGAGTACAGTAACAATCTTTATTTTTTACTTTAATATTCTTACATTCTAAAACTGTATTTGTGCCTGTTTTATAGTTTAGTACTGTACGTACTGTATGCATTAAGTTAAAGGGAAGGTTTTAAAAGTCTACATGTTGTAACCTATCATATTGTTTTTGTTTAAAATTTACATTTACGTACGTAAAAAAATCTCTCTCTCTCTCTCTCTCTCTCTCTCTCTCTCTCTCTCTCTCTCTCTCTCTCTCTCTCTCTCTCTCTCGTAAATTGATTTTTTATGTTTAAAATTTACATTTACTGTACGTACGTAAAACAATCTCTCTCTCTCTCTCTCTCTCTCTCTCTCTCTCTCTCTCTCTCTCTCTCTCTCTCTCTCTCTCTCTCTCTCTCGTAAATTGTTTTCCTGCTTTGCTACGTACAATACTGTATGTGCTGTACAGTACTGTATGATTTTATATACAGTAGATACGGTAAATTATATTTGTAAGGTAACATATTTTGTAAATGCTTTTACTGTAAATACTGTACTGTATCATTATTTATCACTATCATCATGCACGTTAAATGCCTTGTTTGTTCTGAGCGTGGTTGTTTACTGAGCGCACAGTACTTTATGACGCCGTCGTTTCAGGCGGCGTCATAAAGAAAAACATTTCATTTGGAAGTCCTAAGAAAAATACGTAAACTAAAACATTGGTAATAAAAGAATCAACATACAGTACTGTATAATCAATATAATCGATGCAAAAACTAACCTATACAGTACATATATGTGTACACTAAATGAGTTTGTTTCTTCATTATGATCAGAGATGAACGTAAACAAAACATTGGTTGCCATTTTTTATCGTGCTTTTTAGGTGTTTAGGAAACGCATGATATAAAATCGCCTTTAATATTTGTGCCTGTTTTAGTTTAGGGTGCTGGAGTACATGCATTAAGTGTTCTGTACATTAAAGGGTGGTTTGTTAACAGTACTACGTACAAGGGAAGGTTTTAAAAGTCCGAATATACATGTTAAATAAATAGGTAAATATGATGTCACTACTTCGCGGAATTTCACCTATCGCGGCCGCGTCTGGAACCTATCTACCGCGATAAACGAGGGTTCACTGTATGGTCTTTTCGTCGAGAACTAACCTGAGGTGTGAGTTCCTTCTCGGGTTCAATCTCTTCAGAGGAAGAAATACTGCCATCGGATGCAGAATGTTGATATGGAACTGTTGAACTGTGACTGACCATTGACCCTGGGATTTTGACCTTCCAACCTCGTTGCAAAGCCTCCGTGTGAATGGTCACTGATGGGCGAGGAAACCGCAGGGAAATGCGTGTCGACAGGCTCTTGGTAGTGGAACATGGCTTGAGCTGTTTGTACAGTAGCGTTGGGGTTTTGTGGCGATGATCTCTTTTGAGGATTTGATGTCTTTCTTCTCTAGACTCTGTTAGCATCTTTGAGTCTTGTTTTCGGGATATGGTTTTTAACCGATGCAAATTGTAGCGAACCCAAGACTCTTTCCTAATGTTGTCTGGTAATCGTTTACAAATAAAGCAGACACTTGACTTAACTTGCGATTTCTTTCCTCTTGTCCTGAGGCAAATAAAGGATGTGTGACTTAGAATCCCATTGCAGTCTGAGCCACTGGAATATTTTAGCTAAAGTTAAACTGGACTCATCGAGGTTGATCTAGAAGCCCAGGGATTGAAGAAACTTCATAACTTTCAGAGCTGCTAGATGATATGCCGACTTCGTCGCAGCCCACACAAACTGGTCGTCAAAGCATACCATCACCTCAAGACCTTTGTTCCTGAGTTGTTGAACAATGGTCTGGACTAGGTTTATGAGAATCCTTGGATCTATGCTGAGCCCGAAGGGCAATGCTTTGAATACGTAAACCTTTCTTGCCAGTCTGAAACCAAGGTAGGGGGAGAAGTGCCGACCCATTGGAAGATGCCATTGAATGTCTGTAAGATCTATGGAGACTATGTAGGCTTCCTTGTGTAGTAGGGTCCGTATTTGCGAGATAGTATCTGGAACTTTTCATTTGGAATGAACTTGTTTAGTGAGGACAATTCCAGAATAGTTCGAAGAGTGTTCGAATCTTTCTTTGGCATGCAACATGAACGTCCTTCTGAGTTCATGGATTTTGTGCAACGGAAAACTCCCTTCTGGAGGATATCCTGCACATATTCTTCCAGGAAAGGTGTTGTGGATTGGAAGAACCTCTTGATCTTTGGCAGTTTCTGTCTCTGTTTCCAGCCTAGTCCATTTGTGACTATGCTGTGTGCCCAAGGGTTGAATTTCCTTTGATACCCTAAGCTATACAGTCTTCCCCCAACTGGAAGCTCATCATTGTTGTCTTGAAGGACCTGCTCCTTTATTTGATATGCTTCCTTTTTCTCTGTCCCTAGATTGGCCACCTCTTCCAGATTTTCCCCTTCAACTTGCACTTCCCCCTTGAGCTCCAACGTGGCAAAATGTGGTAGTGGACCGTTCATAAACGGGATTGAAGGCTGGGGACTGTGTAACGTACTGCTGGGGAACCGTGTACATCGTCTGGGGAATAGTGGCAACTATGGCAGTGGTGGCAGGGAATGTCTTCTTGCCTTTAAAGGGACTCCTAGGTTTCTTGCCTTTAGGTTAAAATTATTCTCCAGAGATAAATTTCCTTTTAGAGGACATACTGCATTTCTGCATAATGTTCTTATTTTCGTGAGCTACCCTGTCCATGACTTCTTTTACCATCTTCTGGGGGAAATAGATCTTTCCCCAGATGCTGGAGTCAATATTTTTTTATGCTCATGCCTAATAGTTGCAGCTGCTAGGACGTGCTCCCTGCATGCTCTCCTAGCTAAAAAAAAAAAAAGTGTGCATATCCTCATGGAAGGTAGCTAAGTGAGTCTTGTCTAGAACTGGAAACATATCAGTTTTCAAATAGTTCCCAAATAGGATTTCTAGATAAGACTGGTGCGATAAAAAAAGCTGCCTGCCTTTTATTTGGCCTCTAATTTTGCTTTCAGTACATATTTTGGAATCTTGAGTAGTTTTTAATTAAACTCCTTACCTCCTATACCCCTATCCAGTTTGCCAACTGTAAAAGTATGTTGGACATCTTCTCACCTCCTGGAGTCATATGGAAGAGCAAGAGAAACCAGTTTGCACTCTTTTAGTATTGGCAGTGGTCTCCCTTCCACAAGTGCCTTCTTGACAGCCACTAAATTTTGAAGGCAAAGGGAAAGACAGTGTCTTTCAGAGCTATAAATATACCCTGCTTCCTGCCGAAAGCAGAAAGCTGAGTATTTGTAAATTTGGCTGTCTTTAGCTCCTTATCCAACAAGGTTTGAACCTTACGATGGTCTAAGACCAGGTTTCCCAACCCTGGGGTCGCGACCCCAAGTGGGGTCGCCAAGTGCTTTTCCTGGGGTCGCCAAACTCTCAAAATATCAAAATAAGAATTCAAAATATGGCAGAACTCGTAGTAAAGAAAAATATATAAAAGTATTTGGGGATTTTTATTTATCGACTGTTATATATCTATCTATTCATATATTAATATAAAAAAAACAAAATTTTAATGGTGGTATCCCTGAGTGCAGTATGCATTTGATATGTGAATAGCATTACCTTCCACGTCCAATCAGGCAGCCACTCCCGCTGTACTGTATTTGTTCGTCTTATATAGTTGATGCATTTATACCTGTATAGTGATTTCGAATGTGCTGCATAGGTTGCACTCAGTCTTTGTTCTTTTAAAATTCTTAATTACTCACGAAAAAGTGGTATGCCAATAATAGAAACTGAGTACTTCCCTTGCTGACGAAGTATTGCACCACAGTATGTCAGTGAGTGATAGCCTATCACAGTATTCATAATTGGGGCTTCTAAAACCACATGGTAACCCCCCCCCCCATATTTAAAGAGAGAGATGGGCAAGGGAAGAGGAAGAGAAGGAGAGGGGCACTTTTCATGCCCTCTCCTCCTACATTTTACCCTTTCCCTTCGCAACCCTTTCCTTGCTCCTCTCCCTCCTTCCCCGTCTTTCCAGGCCCCTTCTCCCCCTGCTTCGTTTTTACCCCTGCCCTCCTCTCCTCCTCCTTCTTGGCCCCCCTCCCCCCCCCCCCTCTTCGATATTTCCTTGCCACTTCCCTTCCTCTCCTCATCTTTACTACTCCCCTTCCTTTTTATTTACCTCTTGTGAATTTGTATTGTTTCGATTATTATTTCATTTAACAAAATAATTGTGTTATTAGATGTGTTATTTTATTTGTATGTTCTTGTGAAGTTGGCACGTCTGCGGCGCTGGTCACTTGGTCGAAAAGGTCGTTGGTTTGGCGGTTGTTTAGAGATTTGGAGGATTTTATATCGCTGGTTTTTGAGGTTGTTGTTTTGGCAGTTGTTAAAAGATTTGGAGGATTTTGTCATTGGTTTTTGAGGTTGTTGTTTTGGCAGTTGTTTAGAGATTTGGAGGATTTTATAACATTGGTTTTAGAGGTTGTTGTTTTGGCAGTTGTTTAGAGATTTGGAGGATTTTATGTCATTGGTTTTGGAGGTGTTGTTTTGGCGTTGTATAGAGATTTGGAGGATTTTATGTCGCTGGTTTTGGAGGTTGTTGTTTTGGTAGTTGTTTAGAGATTTGGAGGATTTTATGTTATCGGTTTTTGAGGTTGTTGCTTTGGCAGTTGTTTAGAGATTTGGAGGATTTTATGTCATTGGTTTTGGAGGTTGTTGTTTTGGCAGTTGTTTAGAGATTTTAAGGATTTTATGTCATTGGTTTTGGAGGTTGTTGTTTTGGCAGTTGTTTATAGATTTGGAGGATTTTATGTCATCGGTTTTTGAGGTTGTTGTTTTGGCAGTTGTTTAGAGATTTGGAGGATTTTATGTCATTGGTTTTGGAGGTTGTTGTTTTAGCAGTTGTTTAGAGATTTGGAGGATTTTATGTCATCGGTTTTGGAGGTTGTTGTTTGTTTAGAGATTTTAAGGATTTTATGTCATTGGTTTTGGAGGTTGTTGTTTTGGCAGTTGTTTAGAGATTTGGAGGATTTTATGTCATTGGTTTTGGAGTTTATTGTTTTGGCAGTTGTTTAAAGATTTGTAGGATTTAAGTCACCGGTTTTTGAGGTTGTTGTTTTCGCAGTTGTTTAGAGATTTGGAGGATTTTATGTCATTGGTTTTGGAGGTTGTTGTTTTGGCAGTTGTTTAGAGATTTAGAGGATTTTATGTCATTGGTTTTGGAGGTTATTGTTTTTGCAGTTGTTTAAAGATTTGGAGGATTTTAAGTCGCCGGTTTTTGAGGTTGTTGTTTTGTCAGTTGTTTAGAGATTTGGAGGATATTATGTCTTTGGTTTTGGAGGTTGTTGTTTTGGCAGTTGTTTAGATATTTGGAGGATTTTATGCCATTGGTTTTGGAGGTTATAGTTTTGGCAGTTGTTTAGAGATTTGGAGGATTTTGAGTCGCCGGTTTTTGAGGTTGTTATTTTGGCAGTTGTTTACAGATTTGGAGGATTTTATGTCATTGGTTTTGGAGGTTGTTGTTTTGGCAGTTGTTTAGAGATTTTAAGGATTTTATGTCATTGGTTTTGGAGGTTATTGTTTTGGCAGTTGTTGAGAGATTTTGAGGATTTTATGTTGCTGGTTTTTGAGGTTGTTGTTTTGGCAGTTGTTTACAGATTTGGAGGATTTTATGTCATTGGTTTTGGAGGTTGTTGTTTTGGCAGTTGTTTAGAGATTTGGAGGATTTTATGTCATTGGTTTTGGAGGTTGTTGTTTTGGCAGTTGTTTAGAGATTTGGAGGATTTTATGTCATTGATTTTGGAGGTTGTTGTTTTAGCAGTTGTTTAGAGATTTGGAGGATTTTATGTCATCGGTTTTGGAGGTTGTTGTTTTGGCAGTTGTTTAGAGATTTTAAGGATTTTATGTCATTGGTTTTGGAGGTTGCTGTTTTGGCAGTTGTTTAGAGATTTGGAGGATTTTATGTCATTGGTTTTGGAGTTTATTGTTTTGGCAGTTGTTTAAAGATTTGGAGGATTTAAGTCACTGGTTTTTGAGGTTGTTGTTTTGGCAGTTGTTTAGAGATTTGGAGAATTTTATGTCATTGGTTTTGGAGGTTGTTGTTTTGGCTGTTGTTTAGAGATTTAGAGGATTTTATGTCATTGGTTTAGGAGGTTATTGTTTTTGCAGTTATTTAAAGATTTGGAGGATTTTAAGTCGCCGGTTTTGGAGGTTGTTGTTTTGTCAGTTGTTTAGAGTTTTGGAGGATATTATGTCATTGGTTTTGGAGGTTGTTGTTTTGGCAGTTGTTTAGATATTTGGAGGATTTTATGCCATTGATTTTGGAGGTTATAGTTTTGGCAGGTGTTTAGAGATTTGGAGGATTTTGAGTCACCGGTTTTTGAGGTTGTTATTTTGGCAGTTGTTCACAGATTTGGAGGATTTTATGTCATTGGTTTTTGAGGTTGTTGTTTTGGCAGTTGTTTAGAGATTTTAAGGATTTTATGTCATTGGTTTTGGAGGTTATTGTTTTGGCAGTTGTTGAGAGATTTTGAGGATTTTATGTTGCTGGTTTTTGAGGTTGTTGTTTTGGCAGTTGTTTACAGATTTGGAGGATTTTATGTCATTGGTTTTGGAGGTTGTTGTTTTGGCAGTTGTTTAGAGATTTTAAGGATTTTATGTCATTGGTTTTGGAGGTTATTGTTTTGGCAGTTGTTGAGAGATTTTGAGGATTTTATGTCGCTGGTTTTTGAGGTTATTGTTTTGGCATGTTAAGAGAATTGGAGGATTTTATGTCATTGGTTTTGGAGGTTGTTATTTTGGCGGTTGTTTAGAGATTTGGAGGATTGTATATGGTTGTTTTTTGAGGTTGTAGTTTTGGCGAGATTTGGAGTGCTGAATATCATTGATTTTTTCGTTTCTGCTTAGTCTTATTTACTGTGATTTGCAAATATATTACATCTCTTTTCCTTGTTACTCCTTCCGTGACCCTTCCCCTCCTCTCTACGCCGCCTCCTCCTTGTTCCTTGCCCCTTCACTTTCCTTGCTACCTACCCTCTTTTTAAGACTGAACCACGAATAGAGAAACTTAGCCTCATGATCCAGGACCAAGGCTCCCAATAAAATCAGTTTACCATGTAACAGAAAACCTTTATATATACTTTTAGTTTGTTTTTGTGGAATGTGACAAAACATTATTCCAGCAGTGGTTTTTTTTATTAATATTAAGCCTTAGAATTTATAATGCTATAATAAAATTTAATGATGTTAATTTTGTCTTTTCCAATCTTATAGTACCCATCTTATAGAAGGATATTCACTGTCCCTTACTTTTACAGCCAACAACTAGTAATATATAAGAATACTTATACAACTAAACTAGTGGGGTCGCGGTCATAGGTTGAGGTGCATGATTGGGGTCGCCTGAAAAAAAGGTTGGGAACCACTGCTCTAGGGGTTGTCCTTTGCTGACTTAGTAGTCTCCTGGTTTCTGGTTTCACCTCTCCATCTTAGGCTATGTAACTCTTTCTGTGTGGAATCTTGACTCCTTTGCCTGGTCAGAAGCTTCCTGGCTGAAGTAATTACCATTTGGCCATACTTTCAAGTCCTGCTGGCTTGAGTTCTTCTGGCCATGGAAGAGAGCCCTCCCCTTGATGCCTTAGCTGTTGCCTTAAGGGGACCGTCCGTTATTGTGTTTGACTTAACAACTTTAAAAAATCGAAATTATTTTTACAAATAATGAAGATAAAGCGGTCTTTAAATGATGACGCCATCCTTACTGCGTCGTCTGCATGACTGAGTTTGACAGAATCGTCTTTGTGAGTTTATTTTTGCATATGTATAGCGATTTTTTCCACTTATGTTTCGAGATCTCATACGTCTGGCAGAGATAGAAGACATTGGTAGGGGGTAGGCGAACATAAACTATGATCCGATCTACAAGAAGAACAGCCAGAGTTTCCAAAGACATATAGAAGTTATAATGCATGGTTTGTTTATTTGCAATTCGTATGTATATTGTATTTTCACAATGTTCTTGTGACATTTATAGCAAGGCCAATGTTTCCTACTGTCAAAAAGAGAATAAAAAGTAAGCAGAGATCAATAAAAAAGAACCAAGAAGAGAGGGAAACAGGAAAACGATTACAAAGCTGGAACATTCTAACTAAAACTCTGGCAACAATGAGAGGCTGCTGGCAACTCATGACACCCTTATGCCAAGTGTATTAGTAAACTTAAGGGTTTAAATACCTCGTTTAGAGCGTGTTTATGTAGGAATAACAATAAAAGTACAAAGTAAGGTTATCTTAATAATATTATCTTGATTTCTTCTGAAAGAAAACGAAAATTTAGAGCAAATCTTTGGGACCTCATAATTCAAAAACATACTTAATCACACTTGGGTACAATTTTCTCACTTATTTATTGTTCGATTTCAGAAAGAAATATATCATTAAAAAGAAGAATAAAAACCCCATAACGTTTTTGTAACAACATTTTGATTTTCATTTTCTCTTTTTATCATAGATATTTTACGTCTCAACAAAGAAAATCAAGAAAAAACTCATTAGAAAAAAAGAAAAAGGAAAATAAAAAATTTGTCACACAGAATTATTCCATTTATGAAGAAGTTTTGATGGGATGATTTTCAATACAATTGGTGTCATATTAATGGAGAAAAATGTACCTAAATTTTCTTTAAAAAATCATGATTTCTGCTAATAAATCAAAAAGCTTTTGATCAAATGACTTGAAATTCTTATATGATGAAATTATATGTCTAAAACATATATAGGAATTGTGTATTTTGAATTATTAGAAAAAAAAATGCAAGACATAGTCAACGGTCCCTACAGCTATGGTGTTTGACATAACTTTAGAAATATGAAAATCATTTTATTATTTCTTCGTATGCAGAAACATATCGCACATGCTCCCCAGAGGTTTCAGTCAATTATTTTTTACAAATAATGAAGATAAAGTGTAGGAATACGATGTGAACAAAGGAATGAGGCATCAGAGATGAACAGGGGCACCATAGGGAGAGAGGATATGTAACGGCTCCTCACTTATCCTTCCCCCTAGTTGACTAGACTGGGTAAAGTCTATTGGGGGTGCAGATATCTATGGTTATCTTCGGATACGTCCCTGATTATATTCGATATCTTCGGATAGTCGTTCCGGCGGTTAGAGCCCCATGATACCTGACGGTAATTCTCTTGTAATATCACTCGCAGAAATATTATTCATTAGGAAGCTGCCGAAGGGAACTTGCATCAGGACTACATGGCTCGAGCCCAAAAATAGATTTTTCCTACATCAAAATTCGTTATTTTTTCATTCATGTAGCGACTTTTTCACTTATATTTCGAAACTTCGTACATCTGGCAGAGATGGATGGCATTAGTAGAGGGTAGGCGAACGCAAACTACGATCTACAAGAAGAACAGCCAGAGTTTCCAAAGACGTATAGAAGTTATGTTGCATGTGTGTTTGTTTACTTGCAGTTCATATGTACATCGTGTTTTCCCAACGTCCTAGTGCATTTTATAGCAAGGCCAATGTTACCTAAGGTCAAAGAAAGAACAAAAAGTAAACAGAGAGCCGCAAAAAACAAACAAAAAAATAGAGGGAAACATGAAAAAGAGTACAAAGCTGGAACATTCTAACTAAAACTCTGGGAACAATGGACCGCTGTCATTTCATGACACCCTTACTCCAGGTATATTAGTAAACAGGGTTTAAATACATTGTTTAGGGAGCCTTCGTGTAGGAATACACAATAAAAGTACAAAGTAAGGTTATCATATTAATATTATGATGATTTTTAAAAGGAAAAAAGCAAATATTTATAGCAAATCTTTGGGAGCTCATTGCTCAAAAAAATACTTATTCACACCTAGGTACATTTTTTTCACTTATTTATAGTTCGATTTTAGAGAGAAAGATATAATTGTAAAGAGAAATAAAATTCCCACAAATATGTGTAGCAGAATTTTAATTTTCCTTTTTCTTTTTTTCCACTATTTTTACGTGTAAATGGAGAAAAGTAAGAAAAAAATTCATAAAAAAAGGAAAATCATGAATCTATCCCACAGAATTATTTGATTTAGAAAGAAGTTTTGGTGGTATAATTCCCAATACAATTGGTGTCATATTAGTGGAGAAAACTGTATATCAAATTATTTTAAAATTCATCTTTTTTGCTAATAAATCAAAACGTTTTTGATCAAGTAACTTGAAATTTTTATATGATGAAGGTATTATATATGTATAAAACATAGATAGAAATGGTATATTTTGAATAATTAGAAAAAATGGAGGACACAGCGGGCAGTCCCCTTAAGCTGGTCAACTGGGTCTATTCCTTTCTTGCCCGTGGAGAAGGACCTCAATCTGACGACAAGAAGCCAAAGAGACATTTTAAGGGCAGGGAAACCTTCCCTGCCATGATAGCTTCTGTTGCTGCTATCCACCACACTGTGTATACAGTTCCCTTGCAGTATGTAACACAGTCTCCAGCTTTCAATCCCGTCTACAAACGGGCCATTACGACATCTCACATAGTCTGAGCTCAAGTGAAAAATGAAAGTGGAAAAGGAAAGTCTAGTGACCAAGGAAATAAAGGAAAAACATATAAAGAGGCAGGTCCTTCAAAACAACAATGAGGAGCCTCCAGTAGGGGTAAGACTCTATCACTTTAGGGATGAATGGCAATTCGATCGTTGGGCTCACAGCATAGTCTCAAAAAGACTAGGCTGGAAATGCAGACACAAGCCACATCGTTTCAAGAGGCTCTAACAACCCAAAACCCCATTTTTGGAGAAATATGTGTAGGATCTTCTCCTGAAGGGAGTTATCCATTCCAAAAAATCCATGAACTTTCAAGAACGTTTATTCTACATTCCAAAGAAAGATTCAAGCACTCTTCGAACCATTCTGGACGTGTCCCCTCTAAACAAATACATTCTGAACGACAAGTTCCAGATGCTAACTATCTCGCAAATACGGACCCCACTACCTCAGGGGGCCTACACCGTCTCCATAGATCTTACCGGCGCATATTGCCATCTTCCGATAGGTCGGCGCTTCTCCCACACCTTGGTTTCAGAGGAAAGAAAGGATTTCTTATTCAGGGCTAAGTTCTTCGGACTCAGTATACCTCTAAGGATTTTAACAAAACTAATCGAGACCATTATTCAACAACTCAGGAACAAGAGCCTTCAAGTGATGGTATATCTAGACGTCTGGTTAGTCTGGGCTACACCGAAGTGGGAATGCCTTCTAGCAACTCTGGAATTCATGAAATTCCTACAATCTCTGGACTTTCAAATCAACCTCGAAAAGTCCAGGCTTTCTCCAGCTAAATAACTCCAGTGGGTAGGCCTGCACTGGAACCTAAATTCATATAATCTATCGGTACCTCACAACAAGAGGAAGGAAATAGCAAACTAAGTCAGGTGCTTACTTTAATCGAAGGTATTCACCAAACATCATCAGGAAAGAGCCTTAGGCTTGCTTCTGTTTGCAGCCATGACAAACCCAATCATAAAATCAAGACTTGAGGATGCCAACAAAGTCTGGTGAAGAATGGCATCAAATACTCGGAGAGGTCTTTGCCACAAAACCCCAGCTTCACTGTGAAAACAGCCCAAGCCGTTGTCCACTGCCAAGAGCTTATCGACTCACGTCCCTCTTTAGTATCCTCCTCCACTGGTGACAATCAATATGGACATCTTGGAACAGGGTTGGGGTGACCATATCCCTACCAAGAAGATACAGGGTCAGTGGTCTGTTGCATTTCAAAAATTCTATATCAACATTCTGGGAGCCATGGCAGTGTTCCTTGCTTTGAAGAGACTGAACCTGAAAAAAAAATCACACATCAAATTTGTTTTCAACAGCAAGATGATAGTCCACTGCATCAACAGACAGGGTTCAAGGTCTCTACAGATCAACCATGTAATTTTTAACATTCTCACTTTAGTAAAGCAGAGAAATTGGCATCTCTCAGCGGTTCACTTAGAAGGGGTTCGCAATGTGATGATGGATGCCCTATCAAGATCCAAGCCTCTGGAAACAGATTGTTGTCTTGACGAAAATCATTCAGTTTCATCCTGAAGCAAGTACCAGAACTGTAAAACGATCTCTTTGCGATGAGCTTCAACTAGAAGCTTCCACGGTATGTAGCACCGATCTTACTCTAAGCAAACCTTGCTCATCAAAAAATATGTTAAACTTTGCCACAATAGAAGGAATGTCTTTAATAGGCACAGAAACTTGTCTGAAATATTAAAAAACGTCAGGAAAATATTTCTTCTGCTCACAAGATATTAATAAATTAATGGCTTGAGCAAAGTAGGGAGTACTAGAATCATCATTATCACACTTCAACCCTGCTCTAACTTTCCATTTCTGGACACATCAAAACTCTCCGATATACTAGCACTAGTCTCCTAAAACTAGAAAACTTGTTAATATCAATGAGAGGCTCCGCACTGGACAAAAGCACAGAAAGACCATGGGAACAATTGCTCTCTTCACCAATTTCAAATGCTGGTATTGTGACTGATAGCTCTGGAATATTGGCTTCATCCAAACTTGGTCCTGAAAAATAATTTGAATTCATAAGCTGATTATACGACATACATCTTGTCACCAAATCTGCAGGATTTGCCTTACCAGAAACAAATTTAAAAGTAACAGGAAACATTTCCCACTTTCTCTGAATATTATGAATCCTGTTGCGAACAAATGTTGTGTGTTTATTCATTTTATCTAGTTTAGATGAAGATGCATTAAGCCAATGTAAAGCACAAATGGAATCTGTATATAAAGTCATATTCACAATCTGTAGAGGCTTCATGCAATGTGACCCAGACAAGTCATTGAAAATTTCCATAGCACATTTTACTCCTAAACTTATTGCATTTAACTCAAGGGCTGGCATCGACTTGCCATCTAGCTGTTTATCAACTAGTCTATTCTTGGCATGAACGAAGCTAAGCTTATTAGTTTCCTTATGAAGCAAATAAAGGACACATCCATATATATCACGACTGGCATCAGTAAACACTACAATACTATATTTACCATTACGAGGACCAACAAATCTAGAAATACGTAAAGGTGCTGCTCTGTTACACTGCTTTGAAATATTTTGCCATTCCTTCTGCAACTTCTCAGATAGTATTTGATCCCATCCAAGTTTCTTTTGACACTGTAATTTATGCATAAATAATCTACACCTGTTAAATAATGGCATATTAAATCCAAAGATATCGAACTGGGAAGCAATAGTTTGTATTATGGACCTTTTAGTCTTAGCTTCAGCATTTAGATTAAGGGGCTTTATAAATATTTCATCTGAGTACCTATCCCATGTTAGACCGAACAGTTTATCTATTTCAGGAGTGACTACTTTATTCTCTACATCAATTACATCCTGTAAATCCCTATCATTAGTGACAATCTGTTGAATCTTGAAATTGTATGGCTCAAAAATACATGGAATCTGTTTATAAGCCCAATATAAACTCTCTGAATCATTGAAAGTTACAGCTCCATTATCCATATACATAAGTGAATATATTGAATGCTTCAATTCAGACAACATTGATTGGTCAGATGCTTGTGCAACTAATATGTAATACAGAGATATCATAAGTAAAAATGGGCTGCATCTTAATCCAAACGGAAGCCTAACATTCTTAAATGCAACCAAGGAAAAATCTCCCTTACTAACATTTCTGTACCAGTAAAACAGTAATCTAGCTTGGTCAGCTTCACTTAAAGCAATCATATTAAACGCCTTCTGCAAATCAAAAACTAACAAATTCTTATCAAACCGTAAATTAAGGAAAGATGATGACAATTTCTGATTCAAAATAGGTCCTGAAAACATACACTGGTTATGTGATAAAGATGTGCTCTTAGAAGATTCCTTGAGATTAGACAAAAACACTACCCTACATTTAGTCGACTCTCTGTCTGGCTTAAAAATAGGCACATGAGGCAAAAAAGAGAAGTAGGGATGTTCAGCCTTGTAAACCTCAAAATGATATATTGGCTCAATGATACCCAACTTAATCTGCTCTTTAAAAGTTTGATCAACTAATTGTAAATGACCTTTATTCTTCCTGAGCTTCTTAAGGTTTGACCTAAGTATGAGCTAGATAACACCTCATTTTTTTAAAGTAAATGAGACACTTTGGTATTCCATGACAAAGGAACTTCTATCCTTCCGTCAGATTTTCTACTAGTCTGTTTTAAAGTAAATTCAGTTAACTTTTCGTCAAGGTTTGTATTAGTTTCACAATAATTCGTTTGATCATAATTCAAGAAATACTTGCACTCAGATTCGAGAATTTGATCAGTGGCACGCTGCAATTGTCCCTCCAAAATATCACCCTTATCATTAAGGACTGAAAAAAATGTATTAGTAGTAAACCCTGATAGGCAATTCTCTTCCAAAATATCAACACTATTGCTAAGAAAAAATTAATTGCTATAAACATGGATATTAGAACAATTAGCTTCCTTACTTACTGATAAAAAAGCTCCCAATCCCCCATCTGTACCTCTGAAATTGGCAAGCAAAGCTTCAATATTACCAGTGAGCATTATTCCTACCTTAGATTCAATGTACACAGAGGGACTCACATTACCAATCACTATCTCTTTTCCCATTAAGCAACTGAAAGAATCTGTGCCCAGAAAAAGATGCACATTATCAATTTTCCTCAAATTACTATTCAACAACTTATCAGCAAGAACTAACCCTTTACTGTGCACAACTTCAATAAGTTCACCAAGAAAGGGTAACTCCAAATTAATGCTTATCTCCGGAACCACAATTGCCAAAATATGCTCCACTGAATCTCCAATCATTAGAGGCATCTTAATAACTTTAGTACAGTACTTTTTACTCTCATTAAATCCCTTGACCGTGAGCTCAATGTTTGAGTGAACAATTTTAAACTTTTGTGAATTTGCTAATCTAGCAGACACAAATGTACTCTGAGAACCGCTGTCCTTCAAACCCCTATAGACACTATCATTGCCCTCAAAAGCAAAAGTAAATGTGGGCAATATGGAATTCATAGAGTACTGTGGTGTTACAGCAACTCCACTGCTAGCCTCCTGTTTGGCATTAGAATTATGTTTATTAGTCCGAGATGATCCACCCCTTGCAGATTGTGACACACAAAGGTCATGTGATAATCATTACAATTTATGCAACGCTTTGTAAACCTAAACCTACACTCGCTAGACATATGGTCCACATTTTACACAACCTCCGAAAGACTCAATTATGTGAACTTTTTCTGCAGGAGTAGAGAATTTCTGACATTTATTAACATAATGATTAGTTTCCTTACTATCACTTCTACTACAAAGGAGACAGTTTGGTACAGAAGATTTACTTTCCATTACTTTAGTTTTAACGGCCAAACTATCAGTACTGTCTTTAACAGGAGTATTTCTGAACTTAATCTCTTGAGGAGTTTTACATTTAGTACTTTCGTACCTCTCACTAGCATTGAAAAAATTATCAAGAATATCATCCAAAGAGGGGTGAGTTTTTGTGGTGATTTGAACCAAGTGACTCTTGAAATTATCATTAATACCACGCCAAGCAAAAAACCTTGTAAACTCATTAGCATCAATTTTTAACACCCTAACAGCCTCACAAACAGTTCTCAGATTTGAGATATATATGAAAGGATCATCCTTCTCTCCAAGCTTAAGATTCAACAATTTCTGGATGGTAGAATTTATTCTAGCTTCTTTAGAAGCAAAAGCTGAAACCAACAACTCCTTGGCATCTTTATAAGATTGCTTGTCAGCTTCCAAGTTATACAACAAATACTTAGCCCTACCATCTATTTGCTGTTTTATTAAAAGCAACAAATCCCTAACTGGATAACTAAATGCACTGGTCGTGTTTTCAAACTCAGTTATGAACCTTAAAAAATCTTCCCCTTCTCTACTACTAAATTTTGGAAGAGGAGCTGTGGGTTGCTTAAGCAAGCTTCTAGCAGTATCAGTTACATTAGAACGAGGATTTGCAGAAACATCAATTTTATCCAAATAATTTTGACATGAATTTAATTCCGTTTTCAAATCAGCCTCAACTACAGTTTCTCTATTATAGAATTTCTCAGCTAGAATCTTACTATCGAGATCAGACAACTTTTCCTTATAGTGTAAGAGAATAGCTCTCTCAGACAAACGCTCAGAAGGATTAAAGGAATCATAATTATTACCATTATTAAAACATTCAGTGACCTTTTTCCTAATAGTCTTCCGCTGACCTACAAATATCTGTAACTTATTCATATTTAACGAAATATAACGAGCTAGAAAAGAATATTAATTATTGGACTCTGAGCAACCCTCAAACACAAGAATTTTACTCCGGCAAATTCAGCAGTCTCCATCAAAGCCCCACGTTGGGCGCCATAAGCTGAAATTTGAACATTTACAATGGTAGTTAGGAAAACTCTTCAACAATTCACCAAATTTGTTATAAACATTTCAGAAAAGTAAAAATGCTATAAATTGTCTATTCCGATTGCTTGAAGGAGGTTATATCTAGGGGTAATTTCCAAACTACTTTCAGCTTTTCCAACCTCACCTGTATAAACAACAAAAAGGAATATATCAAGATATAATAAAAGAAAGGAAATTATATAAATTTAATTTGAACAAAGTATATATGAATAAATCGTAAATTGCATATATAATCTATATAAACCTAATAAGCAATTACCGATAATGTTGGAAGTGCTCGCCAATGTAAGAAACCGGGAATTTATCCTCGGACTAAGCCACTTCAATTAAACATGGATATATGATATCCTGGAAAATGAAATACATTCCGACATCAAACAATATCCTGAAGCTATAAATATAAGCAATATAATTTTGTATAATGTATTCACTATAACATTCATCCTTCGAATTAAATCTAATATAAAGTCTTACCAATAATATAAATGCGAAAGATGAACGCAGGCTGATAACCCAGGACGACCTAGCTTCACCAATTATACTTAAGCAAAAGTATTGTACAAATAGAACAAATTAATATGAGGAGCTAATATCAAAATTAGTTTAATAGTACACTATATATATATATATATATATATATATATATATATATATATATATATATATATATATATATATATCAGAGAGGAAGGAATTTATTTTTATATTGGTGCTTTGAAGGCTTAAGGCAACGGATAATGATTACCATTAGACATTACGAAACCCCTAACAATGCTTGGTTCCCACCTTTATCCATGCAAGCTATGAGACGAGTCGAATGCCCTCGAAGTTTAAAGTTTCATGCCGAAGGAAGCTCAGAGTCCAAATTAAGGGAAATTAGTTCATGTTGAATAACTTCGTCAATGCAGAAACACTTGAATCTCGTAACCCAAACATGGTTTGATAAAATGGCAGCACAGCACAAATTCAATGATAAAAATCTTGTATCACGAATCTAGCAGCTCAAATCTTCGTGTCCAGACATACTGCCGGTGAAGCTATTGACGGAATGGTTTGCTAGGCAAGACTGACTTGGGTATATCCATGAACCTCCCAAGTAAAGAGAAAATGGCGTGATTAGAAGGCTTGTTAGCTAATTACTTAGCTCGTAGTAAGCAAGCAGGACTTAGATGGTACCAAGCATATAAATGTAATTTAACTAGTTATTTTAATAGTTTAAGAGAAAAGTCCTCCTTACTTTTATAAATACATATATACATATACTAAAAAACAAAGGTAAGAAACTCTATTTTCCGATGAGTTCTTCGATTCTTTTGAAACGGTTGCCTCGACGATAGAATGGCTAGAAGATAAATGGCCCGTGTTATTGCAGAATATCATAGGAAAATGACGCAGTGCACATCTTGCCTTGTCTCAGGACCAGAGGAAGAATTATTAAGAAGTTAAGAGGAGTGTGCTGTAAGTGTATCAGATGACCCCTGAATGATATAATGAAAGATTCCGAAATGTGCGGAAGGACGAGAAAATTACTTTACTGAATTACGCTTACAAGGTACGACAATGTTTTAAAGAGATGGATAGAGGCTGCCAAAGTGAGAGAGACAACCGATTTAGAATAACTGGTAGTCCTGAACAATATTTACGAGGAATTCCTGAACATATTCGAACGTACTAGAGAGAGAGAGAGAGAGAGAGAGAGAGAGAGAGAGAGAGAGAGAGAGAGAGAGAGAGAGAGAGAGAGAGATGAAGAAACTTGATAGAGCCGCTTCTCTGAGTGAAGATTATAATATCATCGGTTGTAAACTCTCCTCGAGAATGAAGTTTCAACCATCGTTCCGACCAAGTGCCAAGTATTCGTTGAACCAAGGAAGCCAGTTCAGTAATAACTATGGGAACAAGTTCAAGAGTTACAGCGGAAGTACCACTGATACCATTCAAAAGCACAATGTGCAGAATGTCACAGTACCACAACAACAATCGTCGAATCCTCCTCCTTCAGGTGTTGTGGAAGACGTACAGAAGATTATTATTGTCTGTTATAAGTGTGGCAAAAAAAAACCATATTAGTAAGGAATGTTGGTTGAACCAACCTAAAGCAGTTGCTCAAGTGGTTAAGGGTAATTCAACTCGGCAGAAAACGAAGACGAAGAATCAAACAGGAAAGGTTTACGAGGAAATACACCAGCTAACATTTACACGACGAACAGGTCAACCCCAAAAAGCCGGGATGCCTTTAAACCATATAATCATGAATATATGTTAAGTGCTCTTGATGGGAGCAAGCAGATACCGGTCAAGATATTGCCCGACACGGGATATCATCATAGTGTGGTAACACGAGGCGTAATCCCATTGATGGAACAGTCTCTCACAGGAGAATCGGTCATTTTGAAGGGAATAGGAGGAGAGGAAATTACTCCTATTTGCTGTTTGAAACTGTCATGCCAGTTGGTGACAGATTATTTTCATTTCGCAGTAAAGGATTCATTGGCTGTCGAAGGAGTGGAAGTCCTACTAGGAAATGAGGTTGGTGGAGTGCTGTTTGTGCCTTGTCCCTTTGTAATGGAGAAACCATTGAAGTATAGTCTTACGACAGAACTCGAGAAGGACTACCCGTATCTGGTTCCTAGTTTTTTAACAACGAGGAGTATGACAAAGAAAGTGTCTGCAAAAGAAGACAGAGAAGCTGAAGGAACGATGAACTTGAAAGATTTGTTCACAGAATAAAAGGTTTCTCATGATAGTACGCAAGAGCGGGGATGGGTTGCTTATGAGGAAGTATAGACCTACCGATATCCCTGGGAATGACGAACAGGGCATATACCATCAGATACTGATTCCTGCACTGCTCAGAAGACAGGTTATTGCCGTAGCGCATGAGACGGGACACATGAGAATAAGAAAGACAACGGAGAAGGTTATTAAACACTTTTTCTTGCCTGGCATGCATAAGGATGTGAACCAGTTATGTCGTGCATGTCATGTTTGTCAGAGGGCTGGAAGGTCTGACAAGTACATCAAGAAGGCTTCCTTGCACCTGATTGAAGTACGATGAGAACCCTTCGGCAAGGTAATGATCGACATTGAGGGACTGTTACCAAGAACAAAAAAAGGCCACTTTAATTGGTCCAATGACAAGATACCTTGAAGCCATGCCTACCAGGGACATCAGTGCTAAAAGAATCGCCGAGATGATACTAGACTTTTTTTACCAAGTTTGGTATTTCGGAAATCGTTCAGAGTGAGCGAGGAACAAATTTCCAGTCAAAATTGTTTCAGGACGTGATAAAACTATTGGAGGTGAGACAACACTTGCCTGCTGCCTATCACCGGAGACCTAATGTGCATTAAAGAGATTTCATCAAACTGTAAAGAGTATGTTAACAAAATACTGCAACAATAAACAGGAAATGAATGGGACATCGGATTACCTTCCATGTTATTTGAGGTATGCACTGCTTATCAGGAAAGCCTGATATATAGCCCGAATCAAGGGGTGTTTGGATGAGAAGTAAGAAGACAATTAAAATGTTGGCAAACAAATGGAAAGATCGAGTGGAAATGGATTGAGAATATGTCAAGAATTTGAGGAAAAGGATCGGCGAGATAAGAGAGTTTTCCTTAGAAAATCTGAAACCAAGCTAAGGAAAAATGAAGATATGGTTTGGTATGAAATGTAAGAACAGCCAGTTTGCGGTAGGAATCAGGTGTTGGTTTACTTACCGATAAGAAGATTCCCTCTCACTAAAAACTTCTAAGGACCATTCTGCAATTTGGAGAAAATCAGTGACCTGACCTACGTTATTAGAATACCAAGAAGAAGGAAAAGTCTCATATTAACTTCGAAACCAATGCTGCAAGCACCGGATTTCAACAAGAAATTTCTTATCCAAGTGGATGTGTTGAACAATGGGATTGGAGATGTTGATTGATTAATTGATTTAAAGTTTTCAGGCATCCTGACATCTAAGGTCATTGACGCCGGATTGGAGATGTCCTATTGCAAGAAGGCAAGGAAGGAATTCTTAACCACGTCTGTTTTATGTCGTCAAAGCTGAAGAAGCATCAACAACCCTACTCGATAGTTGAAAAGGAACTGCTAGCGCTGATCACAGCGATAAGGAAGTTGGAAGTTTATGCAAATAGACCGCAGAATGAAGAAATTACGGTTTAATCAGATCACAATCCTTTAACCTTTGTTAACAAAATGAAGAATAATAATCAAAGGTTAACTAGATGGTCATTATGTTGGCAACCATATATTAATGTAAAGCATATCTCTGGTAAAGAGAACGTGGTTGTAGATTATTTATCTCGGGCTGAATCGGTAGATTCAGGCCCGGAAAAAAAGAATCTTTTTAGGGGGAGTTATCTTACGAAGATGGTGTTCATGAGGATAGAATATTTTATTCACGTATTTCATCTGTGTATTTAAGAAATGTATAGCCAGTTCATAAAGTGGGTCCCACTCACGTAGGATTAAGTAATGTATG
>NC_090735.1:82991809-82996809 GCF_036898095.1 Palaemon carinicauda | reverse complement strand
TGTAACCTAAAGAGACCTTTAGATGTTCAGTGTTCATATATATTATCACCTGGGAGATGCACATTATTCTTAGAGCTCAGATGATTTCTCTTGAGTATCAGACTTTGGAGTTCGGGTATATACGTAATTCGCTAGTCGTAATAATATATATATATTTTTGGGCTCAGGCCATGTCGTCCTGATGGAAGTTCCTAAAAGGTAGCTTCCTAGGGTATATTTGACTACAGTGATATTCCCAGAGAATTTTACCTTAAGGTATCCAGAATTCTAACTCCTGGAGCGAATATCCCTAAATAATCTCACAGGGATATCGCATAATATCAGAGGACGTATTCTTGACACGTCACATAGCTATCTTCACCCCGAACAGTATTAACGCTTCGAGGGGTTACAGTGACAAGAATCTGAAACAAGAATGAAAAGAGAGCCGCTCATAAGGCATCTCTCCTATTCCGTTTCCAGTGTGTATCTGATGAAGGCGGTAGCGCCCTCTTTATTCCTTTTCGTGTAGCTCTACTACTCGGTGTTTTCCCTTGTGTTCTCTCGTTATTTTGGATTTTATTCAACATTTTGATGACTTCCCCGGCATCTTCTCTCTCTGGAAAGTTGAGTATTATCTTTACTGTCATTTTGAATTAAATCAAAAGTGATATTAATGTAAACAAGAGCTGTTGCCTACCGGAGGCATCCTGGATGCTATCGCTCGCTATATATCGGTCATTTAGTTAGCTAGAGCGACATTCCCAGTTTGTTATGCTTTAATAATCTAGCTATTTAGCTCCTCTAGGAATGCTTATATGATGCCGTTAGTTTTTAGTTCGGTGATTTAGGTAACCGATCTTGCCCCTCGCGAGGCTTAGTAGCCTAGGCGTCTGGCCCTAGTACTTTCATGCATGATATAAGTTTTTCCGAGTGTTATATTATTGAAGCTATAGGCAAATATTTTATACATGTAATCTATTGTTGAATGTTCTTTCCAAGATTGTATACGAGAGAGTTTCGGTGAGTTAGGTAATCGATTCTCATCGCACCTAGGCTAGTAACCTAGGTACAGTAGTATACTTTCGCACATCCCCGATGGTTCTTTTCTCCTCCGGAGGCTAAGTTCAATCCCTCTCTCCCTCTGAGTAAGCCTAGTGGTTCTATTTGTATAATAATTCAGGTATAACTATACTAGGATATATCTGTCCTGACCTGATAACCAGAGTGACTGGTTTTTTGGGTTAGGGCAGAACTTCAGAGTTTCTAGTCTGTGGTCTGCTTCTTCCTAGCATAGAGAATGAGTTTCCTTTGCTAGGTTAGGGGCGGATACAGGAAGCTTTGCTTCCCTAGTCCACGTCTGTAGGATTCTGTACGAGGTGATTCCTTCCTCTAGTGGTCTAGCAGACTGTCTGTGTTGTTTTTCTCGGGCTGGAGAATAAGTTTTCTCTGTTGCCCGGCGAAATAACTTCACCTAACTTCGTTCTGGTTGGGAGGAGGATAGCAAGTATTGTCAGTCTTCCTCCCTAATAGACAACTCTAGGTTAGGATGAGCTTCCCTAACTGCTGAGTGTGTCTCTTGCTAAAACAAAGTTTACAGGACCCTTATCCCTTCCCCCCCTCTCTTTCTTTCTTTTGGCCGCAGTCCTACTTCCGGACCTAGTGTAGGTTAGGATGGAGGACCGGCTCAGCTCTCTGCCGGCCGGCAATTACGTGTCGGCCGGCAGAGACCCCTTTTTCTTGCAGAGTGAACTCCAGACCTCCCTTGGTCTCCCTTCCATGTCTGCCGGTAGAGTCCGGCAGGCTATGGATCTCTTGGAAGCCTGAATGCTACATTCTCCCCTTCCATAAGTTCACTCTTTCTGGATGGAAGGTCGTATGGCAATGCCGCCTTATAACCTTACATCCATACTGTTTCTCTGACTATTGTGTTGTACCCCTAGCCCGGCTGCCGGCTTAACAGCCGACAGCCGGACGGGGGAGGTTCTCTGGTTCTAAAGCCACTGACGGCGGGCACGGGTATTGCTACCTTTGCCTGCCGGCAGTGGAAATACAGCTGTCGGCTGGCAATGATTGCCGGCCGGCACACATTTGCGAACCAGTGGCTTGCCGCCTATTAGTTATAGGTAGTATATCTTTGAACTATACAGGTGTAAATGCCGGCCGGCACAACAGCATGTGATGTACAGTAGTTACTATATTTGTGGTGTAGTACACACTACATTAGTAAAACTGTAGTACAGAGTTTGTGATAACACTAAAGTTCTTCAACATATTAATGTTATCTTGTACAACCTTTTGTTGAGACCGTACAATATATAGAAAGTGAGTTCTTTCTGTATTCATTTTATCCCGTATATTAAAACTTTTTCCAAGGTGTGAACTACACCTTAAATTTCCGTTTAGGAAATTACATAAGGTATTCTAGAATAGAATTAACCTTAGTTTTAATATCTTGGGAGGTTACAGCAATTGACTCGACAGGAAATACAAGTATGTGTCTTTCCTTCTTTCTTTATAGCTTTTCTATATAAGCTACATGTTTTAATAAAAGTGATTGATTGATTGATTGATTTAAAGTTTTCAGGCATCCTGACTTAATATAAGTGAAGAGCCTTCACTTGATACTCATGGATTTTTCTTCTCTTTACAGGAGGACCATCCGAAGTGCGGGAGTGTGTTCTGTAATGTCCGCAGTAAGAACTTCTGTGGACATCAGCTTTGCAGGAGGCACGCAGCATTGGCAGCCTCCAGAGATGATCTCCGGTATTGGGACCCTCAGGTTTCTACAGTATGCTCTAACCTGATTACCGAGGCTTTTGACAACCCTAAGTCGACGAAGTCAAGGGATGCTGCCAGGGAAAAGTTACGAACCTGGGTGAGGGGTTTTCAGAAAGACACCTCAGGCCCCTACCTTCCAAATGAGAAGATGAGGGCCTACCTTTTCCCTAAAGCATCGGCTGATGCAATCATCCCTCAGCCTCAGGTGGAGATACCAACTGCCCAGAATCCGGTAGATTCTGAAGTCTCGGCTGCCCTTCAAGACATCTATTTGGACGATAAGATGTCGGAGGTGTCGGATTCTACTGAGAAGGACCTTCTAGGAGAAGGTCAGGAGGAGGAGCTGTCCCAGGCTCCTCAAGTAGAGAGAGGAAGAGATCGACGAGGTGTCGGTTACATCGGTTCCGGACCCAGAACCTGTTCCCTCTACATCGTCTGCTATCCCAGATGAACTGGGAAGAACTCTTTCTTCCATTGTTGAGATGATCCATCAAATTCAAAGGAAGAATGATGAGAGGGAAGCTGCAATGAAACTGGAGATACGCAGACTTGCAGCATCACTGGTCCCCAGAAGCAGCTCAACGTGAAGGATCTTCCTTTGTGCTCGGACACCAATCCTTGGAGGTATGCTGAACACATGCCAATGACAACCGGGAAGATCGTGATTTCAGAAAAGTTGGGAGCAATTC
Source organism: Palaemon carinicauda (assembly GCF_036898095.1). Taxonomy (NCBI): domain Eukaryota; kingdom Metazoa; phylum Arthropoda; class Malacostraca; order Decapoda; family Palaemonidae; genus Palaemon; species Palaemon carinicauda. The sequence goes on along the minus strand of NC_090735.1, from coordinate 82,993,360 downwards.
CCCTGGAAGAGGTGGAATTTTTGCCCAACAAAGATTCTTATCTGGACTGCTATGTCCGTCTTAGGAAGGAGCCAGCCTCAAAGGAGGAGACGGAGCCGAAGGAGGTCATAGTTTTTTACCATAGTAAAGCTCAGGCGTTACTAGCGAGCTCGATGAAAGAGAGGGGCTTCACTAACTCAAAGGTGCCAGCCTTGAGTAAGAAGCTTCCCTCCTTTGTGGCCTCTCCTACCAGAGCCTTTTCCTTCATGGAAAAGGGATATAAGGCAGCCTTAAAGGCGGCGGAGGCAGGGAAACCATGCCCCTCCTTGGAGGAGTGATAACCGTTATCTCTGACCTTGCCCTTGGACCAAGAAGACTGGAAGGACGTACATCTTACCTTCTCAGTCGGGAAGCTGGAGGCTGATATCGCTGAACGTCAGTTTGGTGAGGAACTTCCAAAACTGTTGGAGGTTCTCTTGCGTAGAGAGCAAGAGACGAAAGAAAGACTTGCGGCATCGATGTCGTTGCAAATGACATTAGAAATGATGGCAAGTGACCCCAAGAACCAGGACAGGTTCATGGTAGTGGCCAAAACCCATCTGGCTACAGTTACGAAACTGATCTCCTCTCATATCTGGGGTAAAGACCTCTTTCCCAACGAAGTGGTTAAAGAGGTAGTAGACAAGGCCGCCACAGAGAATAGGACCCTTCTCAAAAAGTGGGGCTTAGATCTTAAGAGAAAGTCCTCTCCGGATGAGGGTCCCCAACCCAAGAAGAAGACAAAAAGGCCTAGGCCATCCTCTCGGCTGGGTAAACCCTACCGACAGCAACAACAACAACAACTTCCTGTGACCGCGGTGCCTCAGATAGAGGCACAACCTCCAACCACGTACCAGATGGTACCTTAACAAGTGGCGAAACAGTCGCCAGTTTTTAACCCAGCCGTCGAAAGGCAGAATTCTCATTTCGTTCGAAAGCTAGAGGAACAGCCAGAGGTTCTTCTAGACGCCCTTCAAGAGGAAGGGGATCCAGGGGAGGACGCGGTCAAGGAGGCAAGGCCTCAGGTCCACAACAGCGGAAGTGAGATACTCCCAGTAGGAGGGAGACTACAGCTATTTAGGGATCGCTGGACCTTCGATCCCTGGGCCCACAGCCTAATAAAGAATGGACTAGGTTGGAGCTGGAGCAGTCCTCCACCTCAATTTCCTCAATTCTCCCAACACTTAACCCTGTTCTGGAAGAATATGTCCGATATCTCTTAGACAAAAGAGTAATCCGGAAAGTTAAGTCCATAAAATTCCAAGGAAGGTTGTTTTGTGTTCCAAAGAAGGACTCAGAGAAACTCAGAGTCATTCTAGACTTTTTGCCACTCAACAAGTTCATAGTGAATTACAAGTTCAGCAGAATGGTCCCTTGACGCAGGATCGTTCTCCTTCATCTCGAGTCAAGTCCCGGAGCTGCAGATTGACCTCTTTGCGACGAAAGACTACAAGAAAATAGATCGTTACGTGTCCCCATACGAGGATCCGCTAGCGGAGGCAGTGGACGCTATGTCCCTAGACTGGAACAGAT
>NC_090735.1:82969309-82986809 GCF_036898095.1 Palaemon carinicauda | reverse complement strand
CTGCCATTTATACAAATTCTATAATATCAATGTTCAACTCTTAGAATCAAATAATGGTTGATTTCTCTCTCTCTCTCTCTCTCTCTCTCTCTCTCTCTCTCTCTCTCTCTCTCTCTCTCTCTCTCTCTCTCTCTCTCTCTCTCTCTCAATTTGAACTGCCATCTACAGTATATCAACCAAATGCTATCACTCCAAAATTAAATTCATGATATCTCTCTCTCTCTCTCTCTCTCTCTCTCTCTCTCTCTCTCTCTCTCTCTCTCTCTCTCTCTTACTCTTATGTTTCGATATATCGTACTTCTGGCAGAAATGAAAGGTATTGGTAGAGGGTAGCTAAATGAAAACTACCAGCTACGAGAACATCAGCAAAGTTTCCAAAGATATATAGAAATTATAATGCATGTGTTTATTTACCTGAAGTTCGTATGTAGATTGTGCTTTCACAACGTCTTCTGGAACTTTATAGCAATGCCAATGTTACATAAGGTGATAGATAGAACAAAAAGTAAGTGGAGAACAAAAAAAAAGAACCAAGAAAGAGGGAAACATGAATAAGAGTAAAAGCTGAAACCTGCTAACTAAAACACTGGCAACAATGAGAGATTGCTGGCAACTCTAACATAGGAATAGTAAACTGAGGGTTCAAATACCTTGTTTAGGGTGCATTTATGTAAGAATAAACAATAAAAGATATCATAACATATTTATTCACACTTAGTGTCGGGAGTTTCGAACTGATCACTCGAAAGTCCCGCCATTTAACTCCACAAACGTTACGTTAAATTGAGGTAAGATTGAAAGATCTCGTGGGCGTTGCTGCGAATGACTATGGTCCAATACGTGACGATATTGGAGCATAAAATTCAATCACCTGGTGGGGAAGGAGCAGGTGTCAGAGAAACAAAGTATTTGTTATTTACGAATCACAAAAATTATCTTGTATTATTGCACCACGATAAAAATATCGATGTATATGTTTAGAGCCAAGGACTCTCTAGTTTGGTGGATTACGGTAAATTATGGCCTTCAGCCGAAGTATTAACCCTGGATAGGTACGCTCCTCGGACACCCCTTTATGGGTATACTCGGACGCGAACGACCCCGACGGCAAAAAAAATTCTTGAAAAATCAGTTTTTGCAGTAACCTCCTTTTTTCTTTTGCCAAAAAAACTTCAATGAATGCTTAAAACAACTGTAAAGATAAATACTACTCATCTGCAGAAAAACTATTTATTATATATATTTAAAAAAATTAAGTAGAAAAAAAAAGACCTGACATAAAAATTCATAAAAAAAAGTTTATACATATATACACAAATCCTTTTAGGAATTGATTCTTGAATGTTTAGGACACATCTTGATGTATTTTGGATGAAGTCAGACCCATGGAGGTGAAGATCTGAAATGAGAAAAAAAGGGTAACTTTTTTTGGCCAAAAAAATTTGTCCAAATTTCATGAATTTTTTTGGGTACCCAAATGAAATAGGAAGTGGCTAATTTTTTTAGGGAATAAACATATGTTATCCTAAAATAGAAATATGTAAAAAAATCTTCATTATTTTGTAAATTACATTTATATCAGGGGCCATATCTAAAGGTAATTTTTTGAGTACTTAGAAATTTCGTAAAAAAATACATATATTTAATATATAATATGATATTTATGCAGGTAAAAATATACCAAAATATCACAAATTCTATAGGGAACAAGAATATATATAGATAGGGCAGCTTACGCTTCGGATATGTCAACAAAATGGCCGCCAACCACACTGACTCAGACTCCCTAATCTGCCACTTGAAATGTAGGAAGGGTATGTCCATTTCAAGGTGTTATTTGCTAATCTAATTATTATTGGATATGCATAAAAATTGTATGGTGGGTTGCTGGATAATTGTCGATTATTTTACGACTATAAAATTAAAATGCTGACCCAAAAAATTTTTTTTGAAGGGAAATAAAATCGAAAAAAAAAAAAATGTAAAACTATAATATTTTAGCTAAAAAAATTTGATGATATTCAATCAAAAAAAAAGTAAACAAAATTTTCCGACAAATAAACATCTAGAGGAATCATTACTCTGTGATAGTTCCTTAGTACGTAGTAATTTTGAAAGAATTGGGAAAAAACGAAAAAATGGCAATCACCGGAAAATCGAACACATACCTATATATACGCCATATCTGGCTAAAAAAAAGATAGGCATGGGTAGCCAGATCATCTAGAAACACTTTCCAACACTATAAAAATATAAGTTTTGCGACACTACTTGCCAATTCCTTACGGTAACATGACTAAGCGAAAAAATGCAAAACAAATAAAAAGGGGAACTCGCGGAAAAATGGCTAACATTCTAATATACGGCATTTCAGAAAAAAAAATTCAGCCACGTGCTAGGCAAACCATCAAGGCACATTTTCCGACAAATAAACATCTAAATGAATCATTACTCTGTGATAGTTCCTTAGTACGTAGTAATTTTGAAAGAAATGGGAAAAAACGAAAAAATGGCAATCACAGGAAAATCGAACACATACCTATATATACGCCATATCTGGCTAAAAAAAAAATGATAGGCATGGGTAGCCAGATCATCTAGAAACACTTTCCAACACTATAAAATTATAAGTTTTGCGACACTACTTGCCAATTCCTTACGGTAACATGACTAAGCAAAAAATGCAAAACAAATAAAAAGGGGCACTCGTGGAAAAATGGCCATTCTAATATACGGCATTTCAGAAAAAAAAAAATTTCAGCCACGTGCTAGGCAAACCATCAAGGCACATTTTCCGACAAATAAACATATAAATGAATCATTACTCTGTGATAGTTCCTTAGTACGTAGTAATTTTGAAAGAAATGGGAAAAAACGAAAAAATGGCAATCACAGGAAAATCGAACACATACTTATATATACGCCATATCTGGCTAAAAAAAAAAAATAGGCATGGGTAGCCAGATCATCTAGAAACACTTTCCAACACTATAAAAATATAAGTTTTGCGACACTACTTGCCAATTCCTTACGGTAACATGACTAAGCAAAAAAATGCAAAACAAATAAAAAGGGGCACTCGCGGAAAAATGCCCAACATTCTAATATACGGCATCTCAGATAAAAAAAAAGACATGCACGTGTTAGCCCAACCATCAAGGCACACTTTCTAACACATAAACATGAAAAAAAAAATCAATAATATACGGCAATTCCTTACTACGTAGTAAATTTTTACAAATATTGAAAAAAAACAGAAATTGGCAACCGCAGTTAAATACCCAATATACCAATAACTACGTCGTATCTGACAAAAACAAAATCACGCCTGGGTAGCCAGATCATCTAGACACACTTTCCAACACTAAAAAAGCAAAAGATTTACGACACTATATCGCAATATCTTACGGAAAAATGACTTGGCAAAAAAATGAAAAAAAATGAAAAAGGGGTACTCGCTGTAAAATGCCCGACATTCTAATATACGGCATCTCAGATAAAAAAAAAGACATGCCCATGTTAGCCCAACCATCAAGGCACACTTTCTAACACATAAACATGAAAAAAAAATGAATAATATACGGCATATCCTTACTACGTAGTAATTTTTACAAATATTGAAAAAAAACAGAAATTGGTAACCGCAGTTAAATACCCAATATACCAATAACTACGTCGTATCTGACAAAAACAAAGTCATGCATGGGTAGCCAGATCATCTAGACACACTTTCCAACACTAAACAAGCAAAAGTTTTACGACACTATTTGGCAATATCTTACGGAAAAATGACTTGGCAAAAAAATGAAAAAAAAATGAAAAAGGGGCACTCGCGGTAAAATGGTCCTCGTGGTGATGAACGACATTTTAACTAAAAAAAAAATCATGCACATGGTAGCCAAACAATCCACCAAGACTTTCCACAACTGATAACCTATACAAGTTGCACCATTCTACGACAATTTCATAATACGTAATAACTTTGATAATTATGCAAACTACCTTAGAAGGGTAAATTCGGTCGCGCTCGACCCCGACGCGTCTCAGAAATCGGGGAAGGAGTACAGCTACAGCAATGCACATCTGGACACTACTAGAGCGTGTAGGGGAGACACCTCCTGCAGGTCGATCACCCACAAATTCAGTCACGGGGGTGAGTCACGTGAGAAAAACCTGTTTTTTTTTTGACGCTCGGGGTCGCGAACGACCCACCGTACCTATCCAGGGTTAAGTTTACCCTTTGATCTGAAGTAAGACTTTGACAGTTTCTCCGTCTTGTGGTCGATAAAGAAGCTTTATCAGACCCCTTATTGAATAAATAACGTAAGAATTCCCTCCCCTCTTCCAAGGACACTTTGGTTAGCGCGGGAGATCGTAGTTTTCTTCAGAGCTGTCCAGAGCTACGCTCTTCCTCTCTGCCTATACCCCCCAAACAAGTAAGTTCTAATTGTTACTCTCTCTGTCTCCACTCCAGGTCGGTTCCCCCTAGATTTTTTCTGAGTGTGGAGTGTAATTTATATCTCTCTGTAACATTGTGATCCCAGTGATTGGGGATTAGATTTATTTAGTACGATACGTCTGAGAACCTTGGTAGGTGTTCTACCAAGGAATTATATTGAAATTAAGTGTATTTAGTCTTTTTTTAGTCCGACGTGGACTTTGTGCCACATGGGCACATGTTACAGACCCCTAAGGGAGACAGTTTCTTTTATCAATTAGTTTAAGTGTTATAGTGTGTTATTTCTTTGTTAAATGGTTATTTTTGTAATAAATTTGTAAAGTGTAATCATATTTTATTGAATCCTGGATAGTTTTGGAAGGCTAACCTCTTCAAGGTCTTGTCATCGGCCCATACCATTAGGCCTAGAATCATAATTTTAATATGTCGGAGAAAAATTCACGACACTTAGGTACATTTTTCTCACTTATTTGTTGTTCGATATTGTAGAGAAAGATATCATTAAAAAGAAGAATAAAATTCCCACAATTCTGTCAGACAAAATTTTGATTTTCTTTTTATATTTTTTTTCACGATTATTTTCCGTCTAGACGAGGGAAAAAAAATAAAAATTCATTAAAAAAAAACAGAAAGGAAAATCAAAATTCTGTCTGACAGAATTGTTCGGTTGATAGAGTAGTTTTTATGGTATAAGATTCAATACAATTGGAATTACTGTATAGTAGTGGGGAAAAATGTACCTAGTTTTTTTTTTAAATCATGATTTTTGCTAATAAATCCAAAAGGTTTTGATCAAACGACTTGAAATTTTTATATGATGAAGATATTATATATGTCTAAAACCTATAGAGAAATAGTGTAATTTGGATCATTAGAAAAAAAAATGGCGGACATGGCGGACGGTCCCCTTAAATGAGATGCATGAACGACATTTTCCCTTTAATACAGAGAGTTCGCTTGTACCGACACTAAGAGTAGTAGAAATGCTATCCCAAGACTTGCAAAATAAGACTTACGAGGCAGAATCTTTGGCTCGTGACCTTCTGATGTGGACAGTAAGACACACTTACCTTGAAAGATGTAACCCGTTTATTTTTGCTGCACTAAACATCTTTGGATCTGTTGCAAGTTTAGGCTTAGGGATTTCAAATCGTCTTAAAATCAGTAATCAAAATAATAAAAATTGAGTTTTTAGAACATGAAAACGAATTAGTTTTATCAGAACTAAGGAATCAGTTAACATCAATTAATCAAATTTTGAGTTTGGTGAACGAACATTCTGGCAAAATCAGTCAGATTATGGGAGTACAAAACTTGCTGGCAACATTAACGTATTATAATTAAAAAATACATCATATCCATACAAAAATTGCATATTTCATTGAGAAATCAAAAGACTATGTGGAAGCTATTACGGTAGCAACTAAAGGTGTTCTATCACCACATCTGTTGCCAATAAAAGACTTAACATTAATGTTGGAGAACGGACGGGACAGTAAGCGTTGAAAATTACAGTATTATGATTACAGTTCCCTTTGATTCTTCCTATGCCTGGCAATCATACAAGATATCACTATTCCCAACTTTCATGACGAATAACTCAAGTCCAGTAATATCCAGTTTGACAGGACACATATTGATTTCCCCTGATAAGGAAACATATATGGTCATTAAAGACTTAGATAAATTACCTCACTGTTCAGAGGCAATGAATGATAGCATATGTACAGCTGACTCTTTTGAATTCCATAAAAAATCAATGGATTCATGCGAGTTAGGTATAGTGCTAAACTGTGCTCTCTCCCATACATATGAAAATTATCTGAAAAAACTTTATCCTTTTGACGATAATAAGTTCAATTGCAGATTGAACAACGGCTCGTGGATACGATACGACAAGGCCGGCTTCAATGTATCATGCCCGGACGGATCCACGTCCTATTCCCAGATCTTCGTTGCAGCAGATGGTTGCATCGGTACGTCCACGAATTACATGGTCCAAGGAATTAACACTATCATCAGGGAACGGGCCTACTTCGCGAATTTCACGTGGACCACTACAATCCCATCCTTACCTCTCCCATACAACGCACGAGTGTTGTTAGCATCAATCAGCGTTACGGTGATGATATTTATCGCCGTTAACATCCTTGTTTGGCGTAGGTTAAGGCAAAGACAGGTGGAGCTCAAGAGGAGCGTTTTGCCATGTCCAGACAACACTCCCTGTTTTTTGAAAACTTTTCAATTTAGAGCCGTTTGAAATTGGCCATTTCATTCTCTCGAAGGAGTAAAATTGTCTGGAATAGTGAAGTGCATGAAAAGCGGTTAGTACGCTAGTAATATGTAGATGAAGAGACTGTAGGACGTTTTTTGGGAACCTAATAAAATATATAAGCCCTATATGTTAAAATAAAAGTATCTTTTGGGCATCTAATAAAATATATAAGCCCTATATAAATATATATATATATATATATATATATATATATATATATATATATATATATATATATATATATATATATATATATATATATATATATACTGTATATATATGTATATATATATATATATATATATATATATATATATATATATATATATATATATATATATATATATATATATATATATATATATATATATACATATATATATATATATATATATATATATATATATATATATATATATATATATATATATATATATATATATATATATATGAAACCGTGGTGCGTGTACGTACCAGGAATTTTTTTTGTGCACTGTAATTATATCTTTACGAAGGTAACAACTATTCTTTAACATGTTACCGAATCATATGTACATCAGTTTTTTTTGGAGGGTACCACATAATAATTTGCTAGCAATATACCATATATAGATCTGTATTTTCCATGCATTTTTCTTTATTTTTGACCATGTCCGTTAGGTATGTATTTTTTTTATATACCTATTTGAACGTTCATCCTCAATCACTTGTTTGTGGCTTAAAGTTGAAAAAAAAAAAAAGATATATGTCCAGTCACACTCCTAGTAAACATATTTTTAACGTACTTTTTATTGTTCAATTATTTGAAGGTAGCTGTCCGAGCTAATGTAATGTACATATACATTTATAAACCTATGACCTAATGGATCATAGGGAGATGGAGTGTGAACGTCACATCACAACAGGATGCGTAAGTAAGACCAAGCTAAATCATTGCATAAGTAAACATTTTGTATGTAATGTCAACACAATACAAGCATCCCGTGAGAAACAGTTGACCTCTTGGTCTCTGCATGGAAGCAGATGGCTTCCGGTAGTAATCTTGTGTAATCATATTTGTAATGAAATCTGAGATAACTGATACAACGTTATCACCAAAACCAATATTTTTGTCAGTTCTATTTTCAATTGTCATACGGAATGGTCATCCGACCAAACCATCCATACTCCTGTGATGGAGCTACTAATAAACTGTTTTAAAGTTAACTTAACTAGACTTATTCAGAAGAAGTAACCTACAAGTTCAACAAATCTATATTACATTGAAGAGACATGAGATAGAACACTAATGTGTGTTTATAACAGTACCACACAAACAATTGGTGGCAGCGATTCAACTTGAAGAACCAGCGATTTAAACTGTAATACTTAGCAGTTACAACAGTAATGAATCTACAATTATGACAAAGTATCTACATCCACCGAAGAAATGAACGCATCGAACATCAACTATAAATATCATACAAACTGAGGAACAGGATCTTCAATCGACATCTTAAGAAGACGAAGTAATGGCATTCAACTTTATCAACGTTTAAGTAACAAACATTCAAGAATCACATCCAGGAAATAAAACCTTCAACAATACGACGGGAAATCAAATAGAAAACATTCATCCAAACAGCTAAACTCTCGCAAACCAGAGAGAGAGAGAGGAAATGACGTCATCGTCCATCGCCATAAATACTGAAAGCTAAATACATTTCTTTATTCATTCGGTTTTAGGCAGTGAAGTGTTTGTTGTCACAAGGCAATCGTCCATTATTGCTGGGTGAGTTATTTGCAAATCCTCATTTTTCCTTCATTAAAGGAAACTGTATTCAACTTTGAATTCTCGTCTAGAATTTTTTTTTTTCTCTGTGCTAATTCCGTTTTCTTTTAGAAGTTCTCAGGAAATATCTTTGTCTTAATTTTATTGTTTTGGGAGATTGTGTTATAATATGCAACATATCTTTATTTGTATAAATGCTTATGCGTTTACGCAGTGGACGTCTGTATTCATATAGAGATTTTGATAGGATCGCAAGGAATCGAAGAGATAGAAAAAAAGGTAAAGTAAATATGACACCTCCTGTAAATCCCGGACCAAGTATCCCTACCCCCGGACCTAGTAACCCCGCTCCAGTAGTAACCCTAGTAAGTGCACGTTCAGCTATCCTTCCTTTTCAAGGTCGGGTCAATGGGTTCTTACCTCAGAATGTCGAGTCTTGGATTTCATCAGTTGACGCTCACTTAAATGCAAAACATATCATAGACCCATTTTTGCAATTACAAGAAGCTAAAAGTTTTATAGACTTTTCTAAAGGAGATGCAAGTGCATATCTGAGGGGAGTTTCTTTTCAAGAGGCAGTTACATGGGACGATTTCAAAGTTAGGCTACGTGCGATTTATGGTAAAAATTATGAATTGACAGTGAGGATTTAAACCAAAGACAATGAAAACTATTGAGTTTAATAAGTGAAATTATAAATGGTGAACTGCCGTTTCTCGTCTTGAGAGGAAATCACCCAAAAAGCTGTCTTCGAATGTATGCACCACTTCCTCTCCACAGTAACTCATCTACCATATGTATAGGACCTAAAATAATAATAAAAAAGAATATACACCTCTTGAAAAGAATCAATTTAACGTAAGAAATTAATACACAAATTTAACGAGAAGGGAAAGAAATTCAGCAAACTAGCTTCGTGAAAATGTAAATTTCGTAAATGACCACTCGTTACTAAATAAGAAAAAATATATTTGAATTACGTTCGTAGTTAATCTTAGTCAAAATAAAACTATTGGTTTATAAATCAAAGGCACAAGTATAATGGTAACTATATTGATAAAATCCTTTACTTTAATTTTTTGACGTGTTGGCGACTATAATTTAATCTATATTAAGCGTAAATTATATCTAAGAAACAGACCAATCCTATTGAGCCTGCATAAGGTCTCTCAACTGACTTACGTTTCTTTAGATCCTGGTCTTTCGTGGTTAGATGATAAATCCAGTTGCTCGTGTTGCTTCTCTCCGAACATAAATTCCTATCGCTCGGCCTAGGTGGAGTTTATCGCTCCATGACACTTGAAAACTTCAGGGTAAAAAAATTTCAGAAAATCTCCGTTCCGGACTGCTTTCTGTGTTGGTCTCTGACTCTACCCCGCTGGGAATCTGTCTTACTGGAATCTGGCCTCCTCTGGATTCAGGACCGCTGAATATAAATACTCAAAAGGCAGAGTGAGTGGATATTTAACTATCAAACCGTCAGTTTAAAGAACTATTCAGGCTCAATAGTAAACAAAGTCGCAAATTATCCTATAGCCATAAAATAAATTACCATTAAACAAATGCCCATAGTTCCAACCACCACCAAAGTAAACAAAAGACATAATGTACTTTTCAATACAAACAAAAATATACGAAAAGCATAAAGATATTTCTTTACACTCCACACCAAAGGTTCTACATTTAATGTTTTGTTAAATGTAGAACACTGGAATAACTAGAAAAATTTCAGCTTTTTCTTTCACAAGGAAGCCATAAATGTAGTTTTAACATTAAGAAATACACTTAATCAAGCCACTATGACTCAGATTAATGTTATAGAAAGAGCGGCTCTCATTGCCAATAGGCTTAATGAATATCAAGATATTTTAGGTAATTCCACATGGGTTACAGGAGATAACATTGCCGTGAAAGATTTCTTACGATTAATGTATTTAACTTGCATGACAATTATGTTGCCAGAGGCTTTAGTGCGCTGTTTTGATAAAAAATTAATGCCCGAAAGTACAGAATTAGATGTGAGCAAACAGATAAAGAAACACATGTCTAAGTGTACTGACCTAGATCCCTTGTTTACTCAAGTTTTTGCAAAAAATGAAACTAAGCCACAACAAGTAAACGTAGTTAATAATAATCAAGTTGCAGGAATCACGTGTTATAATTGCAAACGTCAAGGTCACTTGATCGCAGATTGCAGACCGAGATATTGTTCGATACATAACAGTTCAACTCATTCATATAGTCGATGCTACTTCGTAATCAACAACAGAATCCTAGAAATACACAGTCAATTCTACAGTCAATTCCACAATCAATTCCCTATGGAAATAAAAAGAAAAATCCTCAGTTCAATAAGAAGAAACAGCCAAACGTCAATGCAGTTCAAGATAAAAACAAACAAATAGTGCTTCAAATAACTCTGTTCCTGGGCCGTCTACCCACAACTCGCAAGGTCAGACTAATTTACAGAATGTGCAGAGCAAAGCAAATACCACATAATTAACTCCAATGGGGAAGAAAGTGATGTTGGGTCATTCGTATCCACATCAGTAGTATCAAATAATCCATTTAATGTTTTATCAGATCATTGTGAGGCAATAGATTTTCCTATGAAACACACGGCCGAATCAAATAAATCAGTGCAGGCTCCCGTAGATTTGCAACATATTCACACGATAATAAGCCAAAATGAGTTAAGACCAACATTATATGCTGTAAATTTAGAACACCGATCCTTTACATTATTTTTTGACTCTGGTAGTCCACGTAATATCATGGATTTGAGAACTCATCATTTGTTATTTTCGAACTTCCCTATAGAGAAGTCCGGAGTAAGGCTCTCGGGTATAGGAAATAGTGAATTAAATGTAATGGGCGTAACTCCTGTTAAGTACAAGGTCGGTAAGCGCACGTTTGCTGATACCTTTGTCGTTGTACAAAGCATTGATATGTATACAGCTGTAATTATAGGATACCTGTCTATGGGCAATCAAAACATTATCTTAGCCCCTGCCAAACATGGCGTGTATATCAAAGGAAAATTCTATAAGTCTTCTAATACCTTAAAATCAGTTTTGGATAAAAAGGAGACGACAAATAAAACAGTGACGTACGTTGAAGAACCAATCACTTGTCTCATTAATAAAGAAATAATATACGCGACCCAACAGAATTCTCGTTCACCCGTAATATCATCTTGCACGCAATCTATCGAGCCGACCGTAACTTCGAATATAATCGTGCGAGTAAAGAAAACGTTACCTGGATCTGAAATATTAATCCTTTCCGACACTTTGAAAACTAACGGATTGTCCGTCACACAAGCTATTTATACAGTCGGCTCACAACAACAATGTAATATTGAAGTCTGTAATCATTTAAATACCACTTTAGTAATTCACAAAAATCAGCATATCTTAGATGTAGAAGTTCATAAACATCGTATTCTTCCTGTCGCTGAAATCAATCACGCTCAATCAGTTGCGGATGAATCCCTTATGCAATCTATTGAAAATAAAATCAATAAAGACATTCAAGAAGAGGAAATTCAGCAGAACTTTTTTGGACTTTTAACCGAATATCATGATGTTTTCTCCACTACGGATGGATCCTTAGGAAAAACAGATGTTATCGAACATCAAATAAGGTTAAAAGACAAGCAGAAAATTATCTATGTACCCTCGTACAGACTCCCTATGAAATTCCAAAATGAGATAAATGATGAAGTAGGTAAAATGCTAGAGGAAGGAGTCATTAGGAAATCGAACAGCCCTTATAATTTTCCATTAATAGTTGTACCGAAAAAAGATTTGAACATGGTGTATCTGCGTAGACTTCCGTCGCTTAAATGAGGAAATGATCCCTGATCGATTTCCAGTGCCATGTACTGATGATATTTTATCTTTGTTAGGTCAGAATAAATATTTTACCAGTTTGGACTTACTTAAAGGCTTTCACCAGATATCATTAGAAAAAAATAGTATCCCATACACTGCCTTCAGAACAGCCAGGGGACATTATGAATGTTTGCGTATGCCTTTTGGTTTATGTTGTAATCCCATAACATTTACTAGAATGATTAACATAGTGTTTGTAGACTTACTAGGGGATATATTGCATGCCTATATGGACAACCTTGTAATCTTTTCTAATACCTTAGAAGAACATCTACGTAAACTAGAACTAGTACTACAGAGACTAAGACAGCATAAATTAAGGGTAAAGATTAGTACATGTGAATTCTTCAAGACAGAATTGGTCTATTTAGGTTTTACGGTGTCTAGCCAAGGTCTTAAATTAGTCCACGATAAGGTGTCGGCTATCCGTAACTTTCCGATATCTACTAATGTCAAGGGAATACAGCAATTTCTGGGGTGTAGTGAATATTACAGGCGTTTTATACGCAATTATTCAATGATAGCCGCTCCCCTACCTGATCTTACGAAGAAGGGCGTAGATTTCATATGGTCTGAGCAGCATCAACAGGCGTTTAATACCTTGAAAGATGAACTGTGTAGTTCTCCTATCTTAAAATTTCTTGACTTCGGTAAGGAATTCTTCATTGCAACAGACACCTCAGACCTAGGAGTAGGTGGGGTATTGCTTCAGCAATATGATAAACAGTTTTTCCCGATAGCTTTTTATTCACGTAAACTGAGAACTTCCGAAAGTAAGTATGCAGTAATAGACAAGGAAGGGCTAGCTATTGTTAATTCACTAGTGCATTTTAAGTTCATAATTTACGGTTATCCCGTCAAGGTTCTTTCTGATCATAAACCCCTAACCGATTTCTTTAAAGGCTTTAGTCAAAGCCCCAAACGAACTCGGTGGCATTTGATCATCATAGACTTTGGCGCGAGGATCGGGTATTTACCAGGGAAAGCAAATATCATTGCTGATGCATTTTCACGCAACCCCGTGTCATCTTGTACGGAGCCATTAGCTGAATTGATAGATATATCAACATCCATGCCTATTGTTAAAACTGTATCTGAACAGGAAGATCTGGACTGGAGCACTGAATTATTACAGACTGAGCAAAGAAAAGATCAGAAATGAGAAGAATTCATAAATGCTTTGAAAGGAAATCCTAAGGAAAAGGAATATATAAAGTATACGCAGCAGAATTATATAATCAAGGACAATATTCTGTGTAGATCCGTGACAAGGAAAACCCGCAATACACCACATGTGACTAACGACCAGGTAGTGGTACCAATCTCACTTATTTCCACTGTCCTAAATTGGTTGCATGCAAATCCATTGCATGGACACCTGGGGTTCTCCATAATGTCACAGAAAGCCAAATCATTGTTTTATTGGCATACGATGCTTACAGATATAAAAAAAAACACATAGCTAATTGTCGCACTTGTCAGGAAAACAAAGGGCATACGAAAACACCTGTCAGCCTAGGGGCTTTTCCCGTGCCCAATCAACCCTTTGAAAGAATACATTTAGATTTATTAACAGGATTTTACGAGTCAGACAGAGGAAATAAGCACATCTTAGTAATTGTAAATGCTTTGACTCGATATACAGAACTGATAGCGCTTAAAACTAAAACTGCGATTGAATGCGCTAGGAAGTTTTACGAGTGTTACATTTGTAAACATGGAATTCCACACATGATAATCTCAGACTCGGGTGGAGAATTTAATAATCATTTCCTTAACTCATTGTGTGAATTCCTCAGCATAAAGAAAATCAATACCATGATCTATCACCCAGAGTCGAATGTGCTAGTGGAAAGAGCGAATAGGAAGGTTTTAAACGTATTAAGATTACCACTGGGAGGATCAGACCCCAACTGGAATATTGCAATACCTACGGTACTAAGTACTCTGAATCACTCATATCGTGTATCAATTAAAATGTCGCCGTACGAGGCGTTGTATGGTATCCCAGTTAGAACGGCTTTCCATGTATTGACGCCTACAACTAATTTATCAAATCCTCTAAAGGAAGTTATAAATGCAAGCAAAAGTCGTTATGATATCCTTTGAAAGAATTTAGAAAGAATCACAAATCATAATGAAAAGGAATCATGATAAAATAGCGAAGCCAACTAAAACATATACCGTGGGTGATAATGTATACATACAGGTAAATGTACGTAAAGGACATAATTACAAACTAACACCTAAGTTTGAAGGCCCATTTAACATTTTGGAAACATTAACGGCCAATAGATTTAGAGATCAAAACGTATCCCTACCCACTGATGAGAGAATTGTATCATTGGCTCACATAAGAAATCAAAATAAGAGAGAAGGAAATGAGGGATTTTTTTTTTTATCTATGAAACTTGTATGATATTTGTATGTTAACATTTTTTTTCTTCTTAATACAGGAGTAATTACATTTATTTTTCTCATTGCAGGTTTCCAAAATGAAGTTTTTATTGTTAGGAGCGATATTGTTCGCTCAGACATTTTTCTCGTGTGGGAAGAGCCCTAAAATTAAAAGTATAGATTTTAGATATGGCACTATAGTAGAGAGAACAGAAGACGTTTTTATTACTGCAAGCAATATAGTTATAGAAGTAAACATGCAAGCTATTTTTCTCCCAGAGATTGACGTGACTAGCTTAAAGAGCGACATTTCAAGGTTCGCTGCTTCATTAAATGAGATGCATAAACGACATTTTCCTTTTAAGACAGAGAGTTCGCTTGCACCGACACTAAGAGTAGTAGAAATGCTATCCCAAAACTTGCAAAATAAGACTTACGAGGCAGAATCTTTGGCTCGTGACCTTCTGATGTGGACAGTAAGACACACTAACCTTGAAAGACGTAACCCGTTTATTTTTGCTGCACTAAACATCTTTGGATCTGTTTTAAGTTTAGGCTTAGGGATCTCAAATCGTCTTAAAATCAGTAATCAAAATAAGAAAATTGAGTTTTTAGAACATGAAAACGAATTAGTTTTATCAGAACTAAGGAATCAGTTAACATCAATTAATCAAATTATGAGTTTGGTGAACGAACATTCTAGCAAAATCAATCAGATTATGGAAGTACAAAACTTGCTGGCAACATTAACGTATTAATATTCAAAAATAGATCATATCCATACTAAAATTGCACATTTCATTGAGAAATCAAAAGACTATGTGGAAGCTATTACGTTAGCAACTAAAGGTGTTCTATCACCACATCTGTTGCCAATAAAAGACTTAACGTTAATTTTGGAGAACGGACGGGACAGTAAGCGTTGAAAATTACAGTATCATGATTACAGTTCCCTTTGATTCTTCCGATGCCTGGCAATCATACAAGATATCACCATTCCCGACTTTCATGATGAATAACTTAAGTCCAGTAATATCCAGTTTGACAGGAAACATATTGATTTCCCCTGATAAGGACCCATATATGGTCATTAAAGACTTAGATAAATTAACTCACTGTTCAGAGGCAATGAATGATAGAATATGTACAGCTGACTCCTTTGAATTCCATAAAAAATCAATGGATTCATGCGAGTTAGGTATAGTGCTAAAAGGTGCTCTCTCCCATACATATGAAAATTGTCTGAAAAATCTTTATCCTTGTGACGATAATAAGTTCAATTGCAGATTAAACAACGGCTCGTGGATACGATACGATGTATCATGCCCGGACGGATCCACGTCCTATTCCCAGATCTTCGTTGCAGCAGATGGTTGCATCGGTACGTCCACGAATTACACGGTCCAAGGAATTAACACTATCATCAGGGAACGGGCCTACTTCGCGAATTTCCCGTGGACCACTACAATCCCATCCTTACCTCTCCCATACAACGAACGAGTGGTTAATCGGTTGATGAAATTAACCGAGATGGACCACCCATCACCGACTTATGCAGATCTTCGTTACTACGTGTTGCTAGCATCAATCAGCGTTACAGTGATGATATTTATCGCCGTTAACATCCTTGTTTGGCGTAGGTTAAGGCAAAGACAGTTGGAGCTCAATAGGAACGTTTTGCCATGTCCAGACAACACTCCCTGTTTTTTGAAAACTTTTCAATTTAGAGCCGTTTGAAATTGGCCATTTCATTCACTCGAAGGAGTAAAATTGTCTGGAATACTGAAGTGCATGAAGAGCAGTTAGTACACTGGTAATATGTAGTTGAAGAGACTCTAGGATATTTGCATTTTAGAAACATTTAAAAAAAAAAAACGTTTTTGGGGCACCCAATAAAATATATAAGCCCTATATGTTGAAATAAAAGTATCTTTTGGGCATATATATATATATATATATATATATATATATATATATATATATATATATATATATATATATATA
The DNA here is from genome assembly GCF_036898095.1 of Palaemon carinicauda. Lineage (NCBI taxonomy): Eukaryota > Metazoa > Arthropoda > Malacostraca > Decapoda > Palaemonidae > Palaemon > Palaemon carinicauda. The sequence continues at coordinate 82,970,007 of NC_090735.1, read as the reverse complement.
TATATATATATATATATATATATATATATATATATATATATATATATATATATATATATATATATATATATATATATATATATATATATATATATATATATATATATATATATATATATATATATATATATATATATATATATATATATATATATATATATATATATGAAACCGTGGTGCGTGTACGTACCAGGAATTTTTTTTGTGCACTATAATTATATCTTTACCAAGGTAACAACTATTCTTTAACACGTTACTGAATCATATGTACATCAGTTTTTTTTTTTTGGGGGGGGGTACTACATAATCATTTGCTAGCAATATACCATATATAGATCTATATTTTCCATGTATTTTTCTTTATTTTTGACTATGTCCGTTAGATATGTATTTTTTTTTCATATACCCATTTGAACGTTCATCCTTAATCACTTGTTTGTGGCTTAAAGTTAAAAAAAAAAGAAAAAAATATATATATCCAGTCACACTCCTAGTAAACATATTTTTAACGTACATATTATTGTTCAATTATTTGAAGGTAGCTGTCCGAGCTAATATAATGTACATATACATTTATAGACCTATGACCAAATGGATTATAAGGAGATGGAGTGTGAACGTCAAGTCACAACAGGATGCGTAAGTAAGACCAAGCTAAATCATTGCATAAGTAAACATTTTGTATGTAACGTCAACAC
>NC_090735.1:82961809-82966809 GCF_036898095.1 Palaemon carinicauda | reverse complement strand
GTAGTATCTCAATTGGTGCTGGTGCCCTAGCCAACCTACTACCTATATATATGGTAGTAGGTAGGCCATGGCACCAGCCACCTGTTGAGATACTACCGTTAGTGAGTTATGGGATCTATTCTCTCCAGTTTCTCTTCCTCCTGTTTTGTTAAATTTTTATAGTTTATATAGGAAATATTCATATTAATGTTGGTACTGTTTTAAAATATTGTATTGAAATACTACCGCCAGAGAGTTATGGGGTCCTTTGACTGGCCAGACAGTACTACGTTGGATCCTTCTCTTTGGTTACGGTTTTTTCTCTTTGCCTACACATACGCCGAATAGTCTGGCCTATTCTTAACAGATTCTCCTCTGTCCTCACACACCTGACAACACTGAGGTTACTAAACAATTCTTCTTCGCTCAAGGGGTTAACTACTGCACTGTATTTGTTCTGTGGCTACTTTCCTCTTAGTAAGGGTAGAAGAGACTCTTTAGCTATGGTAAGCAGCTCTTCTAGGAGAAGGACACTCCAAAATCAAACCATTGTTCTCTAGTCTTGGGTAGTGCCATAGCCTCTGTACCATGGTCTTCCACTGTCTTGGGTTAGAGTTCTCTTGCTTGAGGGTACAATCAGGCACACTATTCTATTTAATTTCTCTTCCTCTTGTTTTGTTAAAGTTTTCATAGTTTATATAGGAAATATTTATTTTAATGTTACTCTTCTTAAAATATTTTATTTTTCCTTCTTTCCTTTCCTTACTGGGCTATTTTCCCTGTTGGGGCCCCTGGGCTTATAGCATTTTGCTTTTCCAGCTAGGGTTGTAGCTTAGCAAATAATAATAATAATAATAATAATTTTCACTTGTTTGTTTTCTTCACTGAGCTCTTTATTCTATTGGGGCTCCTGTGCCTATAGCATCCTGCTTTTCAAACTAGTGTTGTAGCTCAGTGAATAATAATAATAATAATAATAATAATAATAATAATAATAATAATAATAATAATAATAATAATAATAATAATAATAATAATAATAATAATAATAAAATTAATTCATTTTTCAGCAATGAAAGTACAAAAAGGTAAGATATATTAAATTTTCTGTATATATATTAGAATTTAAAATTCACCGTAATTGAAATTGGCCTAACCATGTAGCCAACGCTAAACGCCCATAAAAGTTTGAATTCGTTTTTTTCCACTAAATTGTATCTGATTTTTATTTCATTTATTCCTATGCTGAATTTCCTTGTACTTATCCAGTAGAAAGCTAATTTACAATTCACATTATCCCAATGGTTTCGTACTAGCTAGCAGTTGCAACTCAACAATTAATGAACTAATTTTTACTATTTACAGGGAAATTGCCATCTCTGGTTCTAAATTTAATCAATTATACGTTTATTAGATAAAGAGAATTACAACAATATGTAATGAAATATACTAAATACTAAATCTAAAAAAGTACGATTATTTCTTTTATTCTAACGTCACTTTCGACGACCACTGTATTACAATAAATCAACTGTGAGCTTAGTTTCACAAAAAGGAGTCTTAAAACTTAAGCCTCTTAATAAGGTATGCATAAGATTGAAAGCAAAAAGACATATGCACAACTACAATTTCTTGTTGAGGAGGAAGACCATAGTGTTATGAATGCTTTGGGTTGATCACTTTCGACGACCACTGTATTACAATAAATCAATTTTGAGTTTAGTTTCACTAAACGAGTCTTAAAACTTAAGCCTCTCAATAAGGTATGCATAAGATTGAAAGCAAAAAGACATATGTTCAACTACTATTGCTTGTTGAAGAGGAAGACCATAGTGTTATGAATGCTTGGGGTCGATCAAATTTCATTGAATAATAAATTAAAACTATAGATTTAAATAAATTACATTCTGGACCATGCCGTATATGGAAGATATTGTCTAATTTAAGTAGGGTCCTGTCCTAGTAGAAATCTGGACACTTGTATACAGTATAGGGAAGTAAGATATCAATTATATAATGGACATAATTTGGAATGCCTTTCTTTTTGCAATGTCTGACATTGCCGTGCTTTAATGGAAAACACGGCGTTTCCTAAAAATAGAAAAAAAATGATGTGATTTTCTTGAAAAAGATGATTTTCTCGTTTCTGAATTTCTTTTTGAAACAAGTTAATATCACGAAGAGACATACTTTATGACAGTCAACAGGTCTGAGCCTAAATAGTTAATTTTGAATGAACAAATGGTAGTCCGACTATACTAGTAAGGAATTCAGTATTATAAGATAATAAAAAAAAAATTGGAATTTTTCTACAAGAAATTGCAGTGATTATTAAGTTGATAACATAAAGTGAGACATTAACAATACAGGTTTAAAATATAATTTACTTGAATCTTTATAATATGAAATACTAACGGTTTTATTTTGTATTTTGCTTATAGAGTTTTAGGACAAACAAAAAATATATTATACCAAAGGTATGATACTCACGAAGGCCATAAATAACGGCAAAAGCTATCAGCTTAACAATTTTTTATAATTATTTGATTAAAGCATAAGTTGTTTTAATCTAATCTCCAAAATGAGGAATAATGCGACAACAGAATATATAAATCTTTTTGAAGTATGGAAATCAATGCATTCCTATGCCTTAACTGTTTGTGATCGCGCGCGCGCGCGTGTGTATTTATGTGTGTGAGTGTATGTGTGTGCTGATATGTGTGTATGTGGGATGGAAAAAGCTGGTTAGTACGTAGAATATCTGTAATATTTTAGAGCTTTTGGGGTTTTTACTAACCTTTTTTTTTCTCTCGAAATACTGCCTTTGAAATTGCCTTATTTAAGATTCAAATACGGAAAAGATAGGAAGTAACTCCAATCCTCAAAAAAGAAAAAAAAAAAAAGAAGTTTCAAATGACTACGTTCATCTCATCAGATTATAAAAACATCCATTTAGTCTAGTACCGAAAGTCTACGGTGCTTTTATAGAAAGTTTCAGTAATACTTTCTAATTTAGTAACAGGGGAGGCAGCAAGTGATTTCCAAATGGTGCCATAAATCCTTAGAAGTTCGCTCCTGCATGTGGTCGTAAATGCATTATGCGGGCTATTTGTCAATAACCTTTCCATTTTGAAAATAAATAATTATTTGGGTAAGAAAACAATGAATCACTTGGGATATTTTTTTCACTATCATAAATCATAATATTTTGTCAGTAAAAAGAAAGGATTACATCTATGAACTAAAAGAGATGCAGTTACTTGATTAATCTCCTAATTGAGAACACGCAATGAAGTGTCATGGAGTTTATAACAAAAGTTTGAAAAAATGACTGGGCATAACTTAGAAGTTCAGGTCTAATCAACAATTTAGTAAGAGTAAAAAGGAGTAGATAGGGATTTTTACATGATTTGCTAAGATTTACCTTGACTGGCTTTCATGTTATTTTAATGATGGTCGCATTATTCCGTAGCAAAATTGAAAAATACCCTAATTTCTATTACGAACAAAATCAAGTCCTGAATTTATTTTGTTCGGGCAGGTGAAAGAGAATTTACTCGCAACATTTGATTTCTCTTAAAATATGAACAAACTATATCTAAACACATTTACATTAGATAGAGAAATATAAAAAAAAGAAAAACGTTCTGTTTTAAGCACATGCTGTTAAATGAATGTTCTTGAAGAAGAAATTTGCTGCCTTTCTCATGGCTCAAAAGGGCGTTTTGTCTTGACAAGAAAATCAAGCTGCATTATTGTAATTGATTGGAGTCTTTCAGCACTATAAGAAACTCAAAGACTCTTTCCGATCGAAGTGAAAAGATATTTTTTCACATTAATTGCCTTTCTTAAATAACAACTATTCCTAAAAATCGCAACAATGGTATGAAATTCTTATTTTCTCAAATGGCTAAAAAAATTTATACTCATCTGCGTTAAATCTAAAGTCCCAGGATTTACCAGCTAATAATAAGGTTAATCTCACATATCGTATCTAACAAAATATTTAATAAAGTCAGAAGATGAACATAGGTTTTTGAATGTAGGACAATTATACAAATGACGATAAAATATTTTTTTTTGTAAAATGTGAAGGTTGGTCGACCATTCGTACTACAGTATAAACTAGGAAATGTTCCATGAAATAGTCTTTGTAAGATGATAAGAAACATATCCATTGTCAGAAAACATTAGAGATGGGGAATGTGTTCCTTACTCTTCTTGAATTTAATCTTGGAGAATCCAGGCATTAATTTCTAAACGGCAAGCTTAAACATGCTTTTGCCTCTAACATTAAAGAATTGTAATTACCCTGTTTCACCCTTAAAGGGGAACCTTTATTACAAAATATGACCCATGCGGAAGGAACCCGCAGGGGCTTTGGAAACTTAAATTCCCCTATTAGTCTAAAATATATCGATTTTTATCAACATAAAATACAGTAACGTAAATTAGCACATGACATTATAATAAATTGGCTATTCGCTAAACATGTAAAATTATAAATTATGTATGTATATATATATATATATATATATATATATATATATATATATATATATATATATATATATATATATATATGTGTGAGTGTGTGTGTGAGTGCATATACATATATATGTGTTTATATATATATATATATATATATATATATATATATATATATATATATATGTATATATATATGTACATATATATATATATATATATATATATATATATATATATATATATATATATATATATATATATATATATATATATATGTATTTATATATGTATATATAAATATATACATATATGAACATATATCACAAGCACACGTGATTTTAATTAATATAAATATCACCCACGAATGGCATTTAATACCGAATTCTATCTTGGGAATATATATCCACTTGGAATTCATTTTATGGTAACAGCTTCTGGCCGGGTGGTGATTCGAACCACCACCTGTACGGCTAGAAACCATGCTGGCAGGGACCCTACCGACTCAGCTATCAAGAGAGACTAAAAGTTTA
>NC_090735.1:82926809-82956809 GCF_036898095.1 Palaemon carinicauda | reverse complement strand
AATCCCAAAATTTGTAGTTTTTAAATGATTGTATTCATTGAAAATATGAAAAGCAAACCCTTTTGCTGGAGTACAGGTATTTCCTTTATAGTAGTTCTACTTTTCCTGAGAATAAGGTGAAAAAATCTGTATTACTGTTTGCAGTATGTTTATATCTATTTAAAAACAGCTATTGTTATCTTCATGGCACAAATAATACTAATAAAGAAAAGAAAATTCTTCCTAGATACGTTTGAAGACCTTATTGAATTCTTAAGATTATCAGAATTCATTTTAATATATGCTGACAGCTCGACGTACACTGAGTTAGCATATCCATAAAAAGATAGTAGAATTAAAATAATAAACTTAATCCCAGTTTAGTGTGATATGTGTTTTCTAAAGAAATTTGCACTCTTCCCGCTATTAAAACTTCAGGTAAAGTTCTTTCTAGTTAGTTCTTTGCTCTTAGCACTAGATCGATAGCCTAATAACCTTGTGAAATAGGTCTCTCTTCTCAAATCCCACTCATTGTTTCCATTTCTGTCAAACAATCTCAGGGTTTGTAAATATTGTCGAGTTCCAAATCTCCAAAAAAAGAAAAAAAAATTGAATAAGAAGAGCAAAAGCAATGTATCACGAGTGTTTCATACACGCTCTTACACTGTAATGCTATTGCTTCTCTCTCTCTCTCTCTCTCTCTCTCTCTCTCTCTCTCTCTCTCTCTCTCTCTCTCTCTCTCTGTGTTAAGTAGAAAAGACCAGTTTAAGCTTGCCATTGCAAGTTACATATGGTTTTAATTTCTGTGCTTTTACCCAAAACTGTTTGTTTATAAGCTCGATATCTTTTTAAAAAAAAAGTCACTTACATTTCCCTCATCTCTATAACTATATTAGTACCTAATAGCCACCTTGCGACAAGAACATAGTTTCACCAGCCCCTCTATCTCATACTAGATTGGGTCTAATATTTTATCTCTCTCTCTCTCTCTCTCTCTCTCTCTCTCTCTCTCTCTCTCTCTCTCTCTCTCTCTCTCAATAGAAAAGTTTCCACAAAATGGAAACTAAAAATACACCAATTTTAACGATATTACATAAGTTTTAGCTTTAGCTAACACGGTAGCTCAAATTTAACCAAACTTTTACAATGAAACTTGAGATGATATTTTCTAGTATAATTGGCGATGTTAACTACGAGAAACATTCAAATTCCTTTTAGGTTCCTGCTTAGCAATTGTCACTTCATTCCAAAACGAACTTCACTTGCAAAACTATTATATGGTCATGATATATATTGTGACGTATTTAAAGAATAAAAGATAAAATAGAAACTGATATCGAAAGCATCCAGAGAGAGAGAGAGAGAGAGAGAGAGAGAGAGAGAGAGAGAGAGAGAGAGAGAGAGAGAGAGAGAGAGAGAGAGAAAAAAGAATCACCCTACAGTGCAAGTTACAGAATCGGATTATAATTTGAGGGAGCAAAATAGCTTCCTTATTTATCGTTAAAAGGTAAACACAGTAATGATGAAATAAGTAACAATTAAACCATCTGCATGTGACATTTGAAGATATACATACTTATATATAAACTCATTTAGCTATCTGATCACTCATTAACGAAAATATGCAGGTTATTAACACTTCAGACCTTAATTTGATGTTATTTGGTTATAATTTGACTCTATGGTTATTCAAGTTAGAACTTGAAAAAACAATATAAAAATAGTATGAATCAATATAAATTTTCTATTTTGGCACATTTTCGATTTTAATCCAATATTCTTTATTGTGTATTCAATTTATAGCATCTAGGATTGGGTCAGTCATATGAAAAGAATAAGAAGAAGTTTTGGAAAGAAATGAAGAGAGTAAGGAAGGCTGGCTCAAGAATTGAAGAGACAGTGAAAGATGAAAATAGAAGGTTGTTAAAAGGAGAGGAGGCAAGGAAAAGGTGGGCGGAATATTGTGAAAGTTTACTGAATGTAGAGGATAATAGGGAGGCAGATATAATTGCTGTTGCAGGTGTTGAGGTGCCGGTGATGGGAGATGAGAATGAGAAAGAGATTACAATAGAGGAAGTGAGGAGAGCACTAGATGAAACGAGAGTAGGAAAAGCATCTGGTATGGATGGTGTGAGAGCTGAGATGTTGAAGGAAGGGGGTGTGACTGTACTTGAATGGTTGGTGAGATTGTTTAATATGTGTTGTCAATGGTACCATTAGATTGGGTTTGTGCATGTATTGTACCACTATATAAGGGTAAGGGAGATGTGCATGAGTGTTGTAATTCAAGAGGTATTAGTTTGTTGAGTGTAGTTGGAAAAGTGTATGGTAGAGTAATGATTAATAGGATTAAGGATAAAATAGAGAATGCAATCTTAGAAGTACAGAGTGGTTTTAGAAGAGGTAGGGGTTGTATGAATCAGATTTTTGCAGTTAGGCAGATATGCGAGAATTATTTAGCAAATAGTTGCGTTTATGGATCTGGAGAAAGCGTATGATAGAGTTGATAGGGAAGCAATGTGGAATGTGATGAGGTTATATGGAGTTGGTGGAAGGTTGTTGCAAGCAGTGAAAAGTTTCTACAAAGGTAGTAAAGCATGTGTTAGAATAGGAAATGAAGTGCGTGATTGGTTTCCGGTGAGAGTGGGGCTGAGACAGGGATGTGTGATGTCGCTGTGGTTGTTTAACTTGTATGTTGATGGAGTGGTGAGAGAGGTGAATGCTCGGGTGCTTGGACGAGGATTAAAACTAGTAGACGAGAATGACCATGAATGGGAGGTAAATCAGTTGTTGTTTGCGGATGATACTGTACTGGTTGCAGACACAGAAGAGAAGCTTGACCGACTAGTGACAGAATTTGGAAGGGTGTGTGAGAGAAGGAAGTTGAGAGTTAATGTGGGTAAGAGTAAGGTTATGAGATGTACGAGAAGGGAAGGTGGTGCAAGGTTGAATGTCATGTTGAATGGAGAGTTACTTGAGGAGGTGGATCAGTTTAAGTACTTGGGGTCTGTTGTTGCCGCAAATGGTGGAGTGGAAGCAGATGTACGTCAGAGAGTGAATGGAGGTTGCAAAGTGTTGGGCATGAATGTAAAGAGAGTTCTATATGAGAAAGTGATTGTACCAACTGTGATGTATGGATCGGAGTTGTGGGGAATGAAAGTGATGGAGAGACAGAAATTGAATGTGTTTGAGATGAAGTGTCTAAGGAGTATGGCTGGTGTATCTCGAGTAGATAGGGTTAGGAACGAAGTGGTGAGGGTGAGAACGGGTGTAAGAAATGAGTTAGCAGCTAGAGTGGATATGAATGTGTTGAGGTGGTTTGGCCATGTTGAGAGAATGGAAAATGGCTGTCTGCTAAAGAAGGTGATGAATGCAAGAGTTGATGGGAGAAGTACAAGAGGAAGGCCAAGGTTTGGGTGGATGGATGGAGTGAAGAAAGCTCTGGGTGATAGGAGGATAGATGTGAGAGAGGCAAGAGAGCGTGCTAGAAATAGGAATGAATAGCGAGCGATTGTGACGCAGTTCCGGTAGGCCCTGCTGCTTCCTCCAGTGCCCTAGATGACCGCGGAGGTAGCAGCAGTAGGGGATTCAGCATTATGAAGCTTCATCTGTGGTGGATAACGGGGGAGGGTGGGCTGTGGCACCCTAGCAGTACCAGCTGAACTCGGTTGAGTCCCTTGTCAGGCTGGGAGGAACGTAGAGAGTAGAGGTCCCCTTTTTGTTTTGTTTCATTTGTTGATGTCGGCTAACCCCCAAAATTGGGGGAAGTGCCTTGGTATATGTATGTATGTATGTATCAATTTAACTCATATCTACGTTTTGTTCAGTTCCCCAAGATTATCTTTTTAATACTAGTCACCATCCCCAATATATGTAGCTTTTTATACCTTACATGTAAAAACTGTATATCATAATACTTAGGAAATACTGGGCCCTTCTAAAAGTAAACGAGAAGCATGAAATTATGTCTTATCAAAGTTGAAGGTCCCTTCTTTATGATTTCTTCCACTGCACAGGGCAAGAGGGACAAATCAGTATAACAAAAAAAGTAACCATAGTTCTTGTCTTGTTCCTGTCTAACGAACGATACCTCAAAAGTCTTACTCAAAGATCCCCATATCCAAAGCTTCTCTCTTCCAATTGGGAATGTTAATTGCCTGATCACTTATCACATTCTATTTTATCAGCGCCCGACAAAAAATTACATATTTTCCTACCATGTTCTGCTCATGATTTTTTTTCTATACATCAGTTCCATTTCCTTTTGAGTCATAGTTCCTTCACTAGTCACCATCTCCTATCTTTCTACATATTCTACTAACTTTTCTTTAAACGTCAATCTACGCATCATGTAGGCAATTATTCCCAAATATTTTTCTACATCAATATATATTTTTACATGTTTATTTTATTTGCATATTTTTTTTCTTCGAGTATTGTCTTAAACGGTAACTGTCTTACATACGTTATCTATGTGCATTTTCCTCATTGCTCATTTACCTTAATTTTATAGAACCCTTTAATTATTCTTTTCATGCCTATGTTCATTTCCCTTATCTATCAAAATATAGTTTTTTGCTTCTACCATGTCGTCAAATGTAATCTTGCTCACCGATCACCATGTGTGCCATCACTTCCCTTACCCATATTTTTTATACATGCTTCTTTGGTTCATCTAATTTTTTATGCATAGCTTCCATATAATATATATATATATATATATATATATGTATGTGTGTGTGTGTATTTCATGACCTTCATAAAAGGCATAATCTGTGGAACATTATAGATTTCTTTCCCATGTAATTTCCCCATGTATTGATTTTGCCTTTGACATGCTTATTATACATAATCTGGCTTTTCATTAAACTTCCTGTGAATGGTATACCTTCATCCTGGGCATCTTGTTACCCTTTAAGGTTTCCGTTATGGAAGATCCTTGAAATAAACAAGTGTCAAACACTCAACACTTTTCCCCAATTAACATTAACGATGCTATCTATCATCCGATTCCAATCTTATATTGATCAAAGTATTCCTCATGTCTAAGCATTACCTTAATAGATAACCTCCTGATGGAATCTAATAAACTTTGAAAAACTGAAGTTGACCCTTAAGCCCTGTTACAGGAAGGTTATTAGATCTGAATAATTTATATCGCGTTTTTCTCTTTTGAAAAAAAAAAATATAAACTTTCGAGTTCAAAAGCGTAAATATGAATAATAAAGGTGATAATAATAATTTCTTTTTCGCTTTAGGATGGTACAAATATTCCTTGGGAATAACTCACTATCCTTCTGTAAGTTTTATACTAAGTTCAGTTTGTCAGAGAAATTATATTTTGATATTCATGTCTGCATAAGTAAGAATATTCTAGAGTTGATAAGGAATTAGATATATTGGTAAACAGGAATCCTATGATATATATATATATATATATATGTATGTATGAATATACATATATATATATATATATATATGTATGTATGTATGAATATACATATATATATATATATATATGTATATATCTATATATACATATATAGATATATATATATTTATATATTTATATATATATACAGTGTATATATGTATATATATACATATATATATATATATATATATGTATATACATATATATATATATATCTATCTATCTATCTATCTATTTATATATATATATATATATATATGTGTGTGTGTGTGTGTGTATATATATATATAAATGTGCAAAAAATTAAACCTCAATAAATTATATTGTTATTGATTGAAAAGTGGTTCTGTAATTATTAAGCATTTAAGAATTTTTACCTTGAATAACACCGGACAACAATACAACAAGAACAGTATATATTCATTAAGACGATGTAACACCGCCACTCCTCCCCCCCCCAAAAAAAAAAATAACCAAAACTAGAATAGGGAAAGAATCCAAACAAAACACATCGAAAGAATAAATAGGCATTCACTCCCCAAACACTCTTTATCATAAATATACAGCTACAAACAAATACCGTAACCAGTTCCAGATAATAGGAGAGAGAGAGAGAGAGAGAGAGAGAGAGAGAGAGAGAGAGATGCGTGGGTCAGGGATGGTAGAGGGGTGAGAGAATGAGGAGGGGGGCGGATAGAATACGCCTGCGCAGGTGTGGTTGATGCTGGTGCAAGTCTGTGCATACGTATGTGTGTGAGTCCATGAGAGAGAGAGAGAGAGAGAGAGAGAGAGAGAGAGAGAGAAAGATAGAGAGAAAGAGAGCACAGAGTGTGAGCGACTGAAAAGAGAAAAGCTGTAGTTGTAGCTTGGGTTTGGCCGTGTGATGACGGCCATTCGAATATCTCTGTGGATAGTCGAAGTCTGTTTGCCATGTAATATTTGCCTAACATTGAAGGATTTCCCTTATTTCAAATCGATATTTCCGTAATAAGTTCCGAAAGTGACAGTGAATGTTAGTGTAATTCTTCACTTTCAAATTCGATGATATATTCCGTTCGAATATAGCACAACGTTAGCCATGATTTCCATTTGAAGCTAATTTTGCATCGTCATAGTGATTTGACTTCAGCATTTGTGAAGGAAAAAACTCAGAGATTCATCTCTTGTACTTCATCTGCCGATGCACCTTGTTACCAGAAAGATTTACAGAAAAGCACCTATTTGTCATATATAGATATAATATATATATATATATATATATATATATATATATATATATATATATATACGTATATATATATATATATATATATATATATATATATATATATATATATATATATATATATATATATATATATATATATATATATATATATATATATATATATATATATATATATATATATATATATATATATATAATATATATATATATATATATATATATATATAGTAAAAATGTCAAAACATATAATCACAATAAACAATCTCCTAACATATGTCTTTGTGTAGAGTTATGGATGAGAATGACAGTAAGAGTTCATATGCTTTGCATTTTGTTGTCATGAAGAGCTTTGAAAAATGTCCACCGTTATATGAAAAAAAAAAAGAGATAAAAGTGCGGTGCACTAGTAATTGATAATGACTACAGTATTTATTAAACACTTCGGTAAAATATGTTTTTCTTTAATGTTACTTTATTTGTTGAATTTATAGAACCATTTTTATTTTTAGACTGTATCATCGAGGTTCTGTTATTGCAATGATGCGGTATTTTTTTTTTCAGGTGCATTACGATGTTTCATCAATGATAATCATTTGCAATATTTACAAAGAGTTGGTGTTTATATTATTAATAAATGTGACGATATTTATATATTTTTTGGGGGTGTGCGTTATTAAAATTCAGCAGGTATATATTATTGTATATTCTAAAAATACAGGAGTATTCGCACCTGTTTAGAATTTCGTCATTAGCTGGAAATAAAAAAAAGAGTGAAAGTTCTTGTGTCTTAAAAATATACAACGATGGAATTTTAATACCCAAGATTCTTCGGCACTTTGAGTATCAGTTTTGATAACTGTTGAATCAATTTGTTTGATGATTTTTCAATAGATTTTAATGTTTTGGACGTATTTTTTGGTATAAATCTATGAATGGTGGTAAAATGGTTTTCCAAATATGTCTGAAGATATCAATAATGAAACCAGTACATTAGGTAAATGAATTAAGGATCACTTATTTAGTTAAAAAAGTGGACAAATAACAAGGAACACCATTGACATCAGATACTGCAGAGGATTCTGCGGAGTGCTTGAAGTCCGCTGTGAAAAATGCGCGTTACTCAGCATTAGGATGAGACGCGGAAACACATTTCTTAGCGAGAGTAATTCTTCAATGTCGATATTAGAGAAATTGCATGATTGATAAAACTAATGCCCCTCCCATCCCTCTACAGATATTTTCCATCCTCCTTCCTTGGTTAAAATGATAAAAGTTTACTCTTTGGAGAACAGAAATCTTCAGTTGTAGCCTTAAAAAAATGTTCCCGCCTGACAACCTGGACTTGGGTTCGAGACCCACTCAAGCTCAACACTCTCTTGCAGTGTCTACAACCTCACCATCCTTGTGAGCAGGAGATGCGGGCTTGGGGAAGCCTATAGTTCTACCTGCTGAGTCATCAGCAGCCATTGCCCTGAACCTCCCTAGTCCTACCTTTGATGAAGACGGTGTTTGGGTGCTAATCATATGTATATATGGTCAAGCTCTAACGAATTGTCACTGTCCCTTTCCTGTGCCTTTTATGAGCTACCATAGATTAAGTGAAACTTTAAGTAGGATTCGCCATCTGTGTCTAGAACTTTATGTCTGACTCCTTGAAGCTTGCAGGGTGGTGATCAATTGTGAAGAGATGAATACTGGCTGTGACAATGGATGATATTTTCTCATTCAGTTGTTGCTACTTATTCCGCTGTTATACATACTTTTCTCATCATTAAAAGCGTGGCCATCGCTTTATTATCCTAATACTGTGATCACAACTTCCAAAAATGATAACTCCATACCCTATGAAAAGAGTGAAGTAAGAATTCTTTATTAATATCATTATCAATATCTTGAAATTACAACTCTGGTGAGATTCAATTTAAGACAAATCCTGGGATTATGATCTATCGTGCGTCTGTTTTTATTCCACCCTTAGAACATTGTCTCGTTTGAAAAAGCTTTTTAAGAAAATCTTCTTGCCACTCTCTTTACTTCGTCGCATTTGATAAATGTTATCAACATTTTTTATGCAATTTTTAAGAGTAAAGAAAAGAAATGTGACATTTCTGTAAAAAACAATACTGTAATCTTTAACTCTGGAGCTCAAGCATACAAACTATAAATTGTTAAGATAACTTTGATTTCCGGATTCATAAGTATCTGATAATGTATTGGCGTGATACACATTCAAATACTGTCTAGAAATATATTCTGAATTAGGTTGAGGTATACCATGCTTCGTTCAAAAAACTATTCATATCTGATTTAAGATTTTCGTGAACACTACTTGTTTCAAAACCCGTTTTTAAAAATTACATTTTTTTTTTCATAAGACGATGTCTTAATACAAAGGGGCAGAAAGATATTCAGATACTCTCTCTCTCTCTCTCTCTCTCTCTCTCTCTCTCTCTCTCTCTCTCTCAATGAGGGGCAAAATGTATATATTGTTAAATAATGTTAGTAAAATAGTAAAACTTAATAGCTATACCGAAAAAAAATATTATCATTAATGATCACTTATTGTATGCCTTAAAGTATGGTTCAATATGAAAAAAATTAAATACGTTCTTAACTTGAAAATTTTTGATTTATTATTATTATTATCATAATAATAATAATAATGATAATAATAACAATGATAATAATAATAATAATAATAATAATTATTATTATCATTATTGTTATTATTGTCACGACCCAATTTGGGTAGGCCGTGACCCAGATTCTTTGTTGGATATTAGATGAGATAGTTGGCGGTAAATATACAAGTACAGAGAATGGGAAGGCAACAGTCAAACGCCAAGAAAATGAACAAAGTTTAATAACAAATTAATACCTTAAGACAAAGACCTTAAAACTAAAATAACCTTGTACCAAGTCATCTCAAAGACTTAAATGAACATGCATGAAAATGTACAAGGAAATACTTAATCCTACAGGAGCAAACTTAATTCCATGCAAAAATAAATACCCAAAACTTAATCACTAAACATCAAGATTATGTGCTCAACTAGAGCGGGCCCCAAATACAATACCTTAAATCTAACAAGAAACAATCATAAACATGAATAAACCTTAATCCTACCTGTCTAACTAAATAATCACTACACACAAGACATATACAAAATTAGCGATATTTCCCCTGAAAGAGAATCACGACAAGATACTTCTATTCATTAATATAAATATATCAAACCTTACGCCTCGCCTATAACGGCAGAGACCAACACAACTCGTCTCTGAGCAAGTATAAAAGCGCAGTAGGTCGGCCACAATCAACTTAAGACGTCTACGAGGGCAATGTCCCTCTCCAATGAAATTAATTCTCTCAAACGAAGAAACTCGAGGTTGCATGTAAAAGGGGAAAACCTCTTACCTATGGGATGGCTCCCTACTTGGCTCCTCACGGGCTATTCAACCCCCGACGTATAATGCAGCACAAAGATCCTTGATTATGGCGAGGTACGGCGAGGTACGGCAAGGTACGACGGATTCAAATCCTACAGAGCTGGGGTCCTACGTCAGCCCCACCTCTACGTGCGCTCCTTGCACGAGAGGGGATACAAAAAGCAAGGACAAGTCGCACGTGACTTACGTGCTTGCCAGCAAACGTGTACGTGCCGACGTCAAGAAGAAAAGCAGTCGCGAGTGACACTTTCCTCACTCGCTAAATCCTCAAAGCAGTCAAACTTGAATTAGGATAATATGGATCGCTGCAGCGTACATCTTGTAGGGGAGAAAACATTGCCCGAACTAGCGTCCTGAACACTCGGTAATCCCAACACAACTCCGTTGCTGACACCCTTAGTCCGATCCAACCAAAAGTAAACAAAACAAAAGTTAATAACAGTTGTTCAATAGTTAACAACAACTAAAGGGGGGGGGGGTCACTGAACAAAAAGATGAGTTCTAACACTGATAATATACTGAAATAAAAATAAATAACACTGATAATATACTGAAATAAAAATAAATAACACTGATAATATACTGAAATAAAAATGAATAATGTAACAGCATATAAAAACACACACACAGACATGACAATTATTATTATTATTATGATTATTATTATTGATTGTGATTGGCGACTTCAATGCTAAACTTAGCAGAAATAATCAAGGGATAGAGAATGTAATGGGTGTCGAGGGTTTGGCGAGGTTGCAAATGAAAATGGAGCATATTTCATAAGTATCTGTTCAGTAAACAATCTTGTCATTAGAGGTACTCTTTTCATCACAAGAACATTCACAAGTATACATGTGGCAATAAAAAAAATCAGATAGAGCACATTATCATTAATAAAGAGAGAAGAGGACTAACAGAAATGTAAGAAGCTATAGAGGTGCTGATATTGGTAGTGATCATCAGGTCCTCATTGCCACACTGAAATTAAAACTGAAAGCACCCAACATACAGATAGATAGAATAAATAGACTTGATAAAACTAAGCTTTTAAAAGAAGAGCACGGAGAAACATTTGCAATTGAATGTAGGAATCGATTTGCAGTCTTAGAGAATTTAAAAGACAAAAAACAGACAATTAATGAAGAATGGTGTATTATTAAGAAGATATATCAGTCAGATGATAGTGAAGTCTTGGAACGTGCAATTACACGAAGGAAGCCATGAATATCAAATAATACTTGGGATACTATAAAAAGGAGACAAAGACAGAAATTGATTGTTGACGGTTTTCGAGGAAGTGATGAAAATTACAAGGTAGAGCATCCTAAGTATTCCAGTATTAAATAGTGAGGTCGAAAGAAAAACCAGGAATGACTGGAGAGAATATTTAGACAGTAAAGCAGATGAGGCTGACAAAGCTATGAATTCAGGAACTGGCTATGATGTAAGAATTGCTCATAGAATTATTAATGAAAACTAGACTGGGGCAAAGAAGCATATACCCATCAAAAAGAATAATGGCCCTTTTATAGCAACAGAAGATGAAGAAAGACAATGTTGGATGGAAAAATGAGTGAGGTTATGAATAGGAGATATGAAGGGAATATTTGGGTTGATACACCTGAAGCTGATAAAGACCTTGATGTGGCCATGAATTAATTCAATGTGGTTGAAGTTGAAGCTATCCTAAAAAAAAAGTAAAGCAATGGAAAGCTCCGGGATACAATGGAATATAGGCCGAGATGATACGGGTTGAAAATGAAGTGACTCCCAGACTACTTACAAGATTATTTTGTAGAAAGTGGCATGAAGAGGCAAAACCTGATGAATGGGCGTTAAAAGTTTTGGTGAAAATGGCAAAAAAAGGAGACCTGACTGATTGCAATAATTACAGAGGCATAGTACTTACGTCAGTTATTATGAAAATATATAGTATGCATATTCTAAAGAGACTGGAGAAAAAGACTGATGAAAAGCTGATTGATGAACAAGCAGTATTTATAAAAGGTAGAAGTTGAACTGACCAAATTTTCATTTTCAAACCTGTTGTACAGCAAAACATAGACTATAGGAATTGCTTTTTGATGGCAATATGAAAAAGCCTTTGATAGTGTGCACTGGTCAGTTATGTGCAACGTCCTGCATTATTATGGCATTCCTCATTAATATGTAAATTTGATTAAGTATGTTCATGACCATAGCAAGGGCAAAATTAATGTTAATGGAGTCTTATCAAATGAATTTCCAGTGAGCAGCAGCGTATTCCAAAGGAATGTGTTGTCACCTACGTTGTTTATCCTCATCATTGATTTTATAATGCGTAGAACAGTCAGAGATGGTAGTGAAGGATTGGACTGAATTGGTGATAGGAATTTAGCAGACCTACAGTATGCTGATGATGCTGTTCTTGTTAGCAGAAACACACAGGATTTGCAATGCTTGCTTACCAGAATGCATGAAATATGACAGGAGGTTGGGCTGAAGATAAATAGAAGAAAAACAGAGATGATGAGAACCGAGTATGCAATGGAAGATGGAATATCATGGGAAGAAGAAAGGATTAATGAATTATAATCCTTTAAGTATTTAGGAAATATGATCTCCATTACAGGGTCTTTAGAAAGTTTAGTGAAAGATTGAAAAAAGCAAATCAGACAATGGCTAGGTTAAGTAAAATTTGGAAATGAAATCGACTGAAATTACATAAAAGAATTAGACTATATATCAGTTTAGTGAGATCGGTGTTACTCTATGGACATGAGTTATGATATGATAAGGAAAGACTTGTTAATAGATTTAGTAGATTTGAGAACAAAGCCCTATGAAGTTCATTGGGAGGTAAATGGCATGACAGGATTATAAATGAAACTCTTAAGAGAGATTACTCAAGTGCCATATGTTGATGAGATCATGAGAAGGGGTAGATGGAGATGGTTTGGCTATGCTCTTCTCATCCCCAAGAGAGATTAGTTCACCAAACGTTCAGTTGGGCTCCAGAAGAGTTGGAACACCCAGGCCTACATGGCTGGGGATTATGAAGTGCAAAGTGGGAGATGATGAATGTCGAAGTATTTAATTAAAACCTCAAGATAGAGATGACTGGCGAAATCTAACAGTGCCCCTTTGTGTTAATAGGCATAGGAAGAGATGATGATGATGATGATGAGGATTATTATTATTATTATTATTATTATTATTATTATTAATATAATAATAATAATAATAATAATAATAATAATAATAATAATAATAATAATAATAATAATATTATTATTATTATTATTATTATTATTATTAAACTATTTATTATTGATATTATTCAAATGGTAATTTTTATTATCTCTATTATTATTATTATTACTATTATTATTATTATTATTATTATTATTATTATTATTATTATTATTATTATTGAACAATGGTGACCACGTAATTTTCAAACGAAAAACAAACCTAGTTGAATTAGGAATTGCATTTCTGATACGAATTGATACATTTTCCTACATTTTATCCATGATCAGTTAGTGTACAGATAAAAACATATTTTTACGATAAAAAAAAAGTAATGTAAAAGACTTGATCACAAGTGAGGTAATATAATAGTATAAATATAATTGGTACTTGAAATACTTTTCCGATGAAAGCAAGAGTTATCTATGTTTAAAATTGGTTCAAGTTTTTATAAACTAAAATCTTAGCTAAGTGTTACGACGAGCTTTACGTAAAGTATTGAAGTCATCATGATTGAAATTGATGTTACAAAAACCATGATAATGTTATCTCATAGAGGGCGGGGTAGGCTTACTTAGTGATACAAGGGTCCATGGGCTAATGCCTCTATGATCAAAGGTGCTGGTACAATGCAGTTTAGTTGAACAACCCGCATATTCCCAACTATACTTCCGACACAGACTTGCCAACAACCATAGAACACAGATTGCTAGATGAAGACACCTTAGACCTAAGCAAATTGCATATCTTTGAATTATTGAAGATTACCTTTCTAATCTTTATATTTTTTAAAGGGAGGTTTTTATTATTTGATATATTTTGTTTTGTATTGTATCATTGATTTCATTCAATATGTAAGGAAGTCGGAATTATAGTTTGTCCTTTTATTTCATAACTCTGATTATTACTTTTCAGGTAGTTTTAGGATAACTTATGTTTTTTTTTATGAGAGCATTTATACTGTTGATTTTTTATCTTGAGATATATTTACTTACATAGTTTACGCCAAGATCAGTGAAAGGGGGTTTCCCATAAACTTCTATCTCTATGGTAATTCAAAAGTTTTCGTTACTAATTACGTCCAACATAGTAATTTTTACTTCCAAATAGCTCTCCGTCCATGGTGAATTTGATATTAATATGTTTACAGTTAAATCTATTCAATAAGTAGTTTACAAATAATATATGTGTTATCCACATATTTTCAATATAATAAGGCTTAAAGCTTAAAGGGAAATCTTTTAACCACTCCATCTCGTGGAAATTTAAGGAATATGGGATTACCAATATCTAGACCATCGTTTTATTTGTAATACTCTTTGATAAAAAATAAAAATAAATAATGAACAATAATATTCAATAAATTGATGAATTTACAGAAACTTACTTTCCTAAAACTTATTTCTTCGTGGTATATTTTCTTTGATACGATTTCAATGTACTCATTTGTAGAAATGTTTATATATAAGGTTTCGAAGTCAAGATTTACCATATAATGATTCTTTTCAAGTTAAAAGGTTTTCCATAGTATCGAAAAATATATATGAGTTTTCCAGGGTATATTCATTCCTGGCCCATTCTTCTATATTAGGAATCCTAAATTTTGCAAAGTTATAGTTCGGTGTATTGATTGAGGATAACACTGGCTTTGAAAGGAATATTATCTTTAAGTACTTCTGGTAAATCATACGAAATACCAGGATTACGACCAGAACCACATAAGTGTTTATATTCTTCATTAGTTATAAGTGTACAATTTTTAAGATAGCATAATAGTGGATGACAAATTTATTATTTTTAAAGAAAAGAATGATGCAATATTTTTTTCAGTAATTTTAATTCTTAACACAATAATACAAATTCACCATGGACAAGGAGAGCTAGATAAATGGAAACATTCCATTTTTGGACGTAACTAGTAACGAAAACTTTTGGAATTTACATAGGTGGAAGCTTATAGAAAACCTTATTTCAATGCTCTCCATGACAAATTCTAGTTTTGGACGTAACTAGTAACGAAAACTTTTGGAATTAACATAGGTGGAAGCTTATAGAAAACCTTATTTCAATGCTCTCCATGACAAATTCTAGTTTTGGACGTAACTAGTAACGAAAACTTTTGGAATTAACAGAGATGGAAGTTTATAGAAAACCCAGTTTTAATGGCCTCCGTGTCAATCACCCAAGTGAAGAAATAATTAAAGATATGAAATGAAGTGCATTAACACTTTCATTAATAAAACATATAAGTTATTATCAAATTATTCGAGCTTCCATAAAGAAATGACATTCTTAGAATAATTTTAAACAAAATTGGTTATCAAATCAATATACTTCAAAAAAAGCACCAGACTTCCTTTATAAGATCATGGAAAGTAACAACTAGAATTATGAAATAAAAGACCAAAGTGTACATTTCCCATTTCCTTACATATCGAATACAATCTATGACATAATATAAAGCAAAATAAATCGTATAACAAAAACTTACTTTAAAAATAAAATTATAAAGATTAGAATAGCATTCTTCAATAATTCTATGATGTGCAATTTGCTTAGGTCTAAGAAGTCTTTATCTAGCGAGCTGTGTTCTATGGTTCAGTACAAATTTGTGACCGAAGTGGAGTTCGGAATATGCAGGTTGTTAATCTAAAGTGTTTTCTACCATTGAGAATGGAGGCATTAGTTCGAGGACCCTTCTGTACCGAACATGTTTCATACACACTTGTACAGTGTAACACTATTTATTTATTTATATATATTTTTTTTTTGCTTTCTCCAACACTGAAAATCGAAAAAAAACATGTTTAAGCTTGCCATCGCATGTTTCGTATTCGGTGAATTTTTGTGACATTGTTGCTCTAAACTGCTTATATATAAGCTCTTTATTCGTCGAATAAACCTTACTTGCATTCATCTCGCCTCTCTGTTAGAAGCTAACAGTTACGTTGTCACATATAAAACCAATAGCATTACAGTGTACGAGCACATATGAAACGCGTGCGGCATACGTCTATCATTAGGTAGGCCTTCTCAATCCTCTATAAGAGAACATTATCATTGGGTTTGTGACGCCAGTTTTAATCACCTTGCTTTTATCATTTTATGGAATACTCGTTTTGAACCTAGAAAACTCTGCTTTCAGCTGAAGTGTTTTAATTACCATTTATAATGATATTTCTATATTATCTTATCTTTGCATATGACATTTACCTTTACCTTTTAGTGTTCAAACACTTACTGTAGATTCAAAAGTCGGCCGACACTCAGGGAGAATCAATCGTCAGAGGTCTCTAGTGTCACCATGACAAAAGAAAAAAAAAATAGAGTTGGTCTTCTCAATATTTCTTAGGTATTGGACGGAGCCTTGTCCAACCTAAGTGAATGCTGGAAAATATTACAAATCAATACTGAGGTATCATTTGACATCTCGACTATCCAACACAAATACACAAAACACACACATTATATATATATATATATATATATATATATATATATATATATATATATATATATATATATATATATATATATATATATATATATATATACACACACTGTAAAAGCATGTAAAAATTAAGGGACTGGCTTAGCTTAACAATTCTTTCCGTTAATAACTAAATTAGATTGTTCAGAGATCCGACATTAATCTCGCTCAAGTGACATTTATGGCTCGATGCTGTAAAATATTCATAAAACACCATACATGAGTTATACAGGCCTTGAGGACATTCACAGAGAGAGAGAGAGAGAGAGAGAGAGAGAGAGAGAGAGAGAGAGAGAGAGAGAGTACAGTAGTTAATATAGTAATTGGTCACCATATAAATTTATTTCTAGACATGCATGCATATTAAAAGAAATTTTTGTTGATATTGCAATGTTTACAATAAAAATGATTGTATTTTGCATCAAATACTCATCGGTATTAAAATGCTAGATTGATTGCTGAAGACTTTCATTGCCTTTAGATATTCATATATAGCAACATTTTGTAATGCATAAGGATATTTTACTGTAAAATATTTCCCAAGTCATTAAGATTCAATGGGATCTGCCATCTCGGTCTTTAGTTCGCAAGCCACTTGCCCTTTATTCATCAAATTCTGTACCCTTCCTTTTTGTGCCCGTATTCCTGGCCAAGAACGATTAGCAATGGTATTTAAACTGAAATATTGAATATGTATATACAGTAAAATCTGTGCTGTGTTGCTAATTCAATACTTATTACAAGAGATTTTATTCTCTTGATAATTACCGAGGCCCTATGGTAAAATTAGAGATAGTTATCACCGAGTAGAGATAATGGGATTATTTTGTTGGATTTAAATGCTGATCTAAATAATGGTAGATTTTGGAACAAAAATAGCTGTAATTAGAGAGACGATGTCTTTTGAGTGTTTGAAGGATTCGTTAGTAGGAATCCTTATACCAATATTTGTACCTACTTAGGTACAGTCACTCATAGAATATGGATGTCTCCGAGCATAAAGCTGAATTCCATATAACCTCTTTCTGGACAACGGGTCTGTATAGTGACGTAAGACAGGCGCACGCCGAAACTTTTTCATTGGTGTAATTATGTTGGACAAGGTTGTTTGCAAATTACTTTTATTCATTAGTTGTTATGATTACATTATACATTACAAAAAGTGTCTGGTCTGATAAGATAGGAATTTTAGAAAAGACACTTTCCATTTCTAATGAGCTGTAATATCATTACTGTAATTGAAATCTAAACGAAAACAATCAGTGAAACGGTTGTCGCCCAAGTCACTTCCGAAAATTACGTCAGCAGTCTAGCAAAAGGAAAGCACCAAGCAGGTAAGGCATCATTCAGGAAAGTATCACAATTTTATTGAATTATACGTGTATATATATATATATATATATATATATATATATATATATATATATATATATATATATATATATATATATATATATATATATATATATCTTTTAACTCCGTTGCTTACCGTATGTTTAACCATGTTGTCATCAAAAGAAGTCTATTTAAGGTTTTATGAGGTCAAATTCAAATTCTGTATCGAGAAGGTTAGGGTCTGGTTACTCTCTCTCTCTCTCTCTCTCTCTCTCTCTCTCTCTCTCTCTCTCTCTCTCTCTCTCTCTCTCTCTCTCTCTCGTACGAGGGATAATGCTGTTATTGCTCCTTTCACTGTGTAATGTTGGCATTAAATAAAGGTCTTTTTTGTTTTTTTCTTTTTTCCCTTATCTGCAACTGTAATTGTTTTAAAACTATTCCTCCAGATGGTCCAGGAACTGGATCACGTTTGTGGCTGCCTGCAGACAAGCAGTCTTGGATGCTGCCCACACCAACCAGTTGTCCAGGTATGCTGCTACCTGACTGCCTTCTAAGCATAGCTGTTGTACGACTGTGTCCGCAAGTTTCGTGAATATCCTTGGGGCTATGTTTAGTCCAAAGAGCATGGATGTGAAAACATACTTTGTCTTCTGTAGCTTGAATCCTAGGTAGGAGGAGAGGGGGCGGCTGACTGGTAGGTGCCAGTAAGCATCTGCCAGATCTATTGAGACTGTGTACGCCCCTTTCGGTAACAGGGTCCTTATGTGTTGTAAGGTTAACATCCGGAACTTGTTGTTCTCGATGAACTTGTTGAGTGGAGACAAGTCTAGAATGACTCTGAGTTTGTCCGAGTCTTTCTTGGGACCACAAAGCAGCCTTCCCTGGAATTTGATGGACTTTGCTTTCCTTATGACCTTTTGGTTCAAGAGTTCTAAGGTATATTCTTCCAATAATGGGGCAACCATTTGGGGCACTGTGGTCATGATAACTGTTGGATGCTGTGTAGGTCTATGAGGCATTCGTGGCTTCTTCGTCTTCCTGTTCTTGGGTTGGGGACCAGCGTCCTCTTGGACTGCTTCCTTTGGGAAGAGGTCCTTGCCCCAGATACATGAAGTAATCAACTTCCTGGCTTGTGCTTGACCGTTGCATTGGAAAACACATGCTCTCTACAGGCCTTCCAGGCCTTCACAAAGGCGTACATGTCCTTTACTAGGGTAACCATGTGCATCTTAGCTAGGACCGTGTACATATCTGGGGTACTCGAGATGCCTGCGCACATCTCCATACAGTTTTGTAGAGATAGAGAGGCGGCTAGTCTCTCTTTTGTCTCCTGTTCTCTTCGCAGAAGAAAATCCGCCAACTTCGGAAGGTTCTCGTTGAACTGTTGTCCTGCTATGTCTGGATCCAGTTTCGAGATTGAGAAGGTTAGATGGACTTCGTTTCAATCCTTCTTGCCGGTAGGCAGGGCTAGAGACAATGATTTACATTCCTCTAGCGTAGGGCATGGTTTGCGCGCATCAATTGCCTTTAGCACGCAGAAGGAGAGCTTTAACCGAAAAGGGAAAAGCTCTGGAGGAAGGAGCAAAGAAGGTAGGGTGCCTCTTGCTCAAAGCAGAAACCTTCGAATTTGTATAGCCGGCTTTCTTCAGACTACTTGTCAAGAGAGCCTGCGCCTTTTCATGAACATAGACCATGACTTCCTTAGGTTCTGTCTCTTCTTTAGATGCAGGCTCATTCTTCAATCTCACGAAACATTCCGGGTAAGCCGAAATGTTCGGCCAGAATTGGAGATCGTCGAGGGGTATGACCCCCATCTTCTCAGAGATCTAGAGTTTCCCATTCATCATGGGCATGAACTCCGCAGCATTGGGGTACGTCAGAGATTTTGACACGCTTGTGGGCGCCGCTGAGAGCGGCCGAGCGGTGTGCTTCCCTGACTTCCTTCCTCATCTCTTGCTGTTCCTTGTGCATTGTTTCCATCATCAATTGGATCTGCGCCATGAGCGCTTCGCCCTTTAATAACAGCGGGTCCGGTTGAGGGGTTGGGGCTGAAGAGGTTGACAGCACAGGTTGATATGCCATCACAGACAGTAGAGGGTCTTCCGTCACTGTTGATATGGATCCTTCTTCCTCCTCGGGTGGTTGGGCCACTTCTTCTTCAGGATCTTCTTGGAGAATATTCTTTTCGGTGTCTGGGGACACCTCTGACATCCTTTCCTGATGGATGTCCATGCCTTCCAGAGCCTTGTTGAAGTCAGCCTCTATCGTCAGTTGTACGAAGGCAGGCTTGACCTGTGTCTGAGACACAACCGCGTCGGATGTTGCCTTGGGGAACAGAAGGCTTCTAATTGCTTCGTTTGGCAGGGAAGGTCCCGGAGAGTTCTTCTGGAACCATCTTACTCACCTTTGGAGCGTTTCCCTCACAGTATCCCTCGACTCCGCCGTCTTGTGATCACCGAAACCTTCGGACATCAAGGCCGAGCAGACGGTGCAACCCTTCGGATCCCAATACCTCAGGGTTTCAGTTGCGATGGAGCAGGGGGCATGAGACCTGCACATATGGTGGCCACAGAGGTCCCTGCTTTTGTGGTTGCAGTACATGACCGCACACTTCACCTTAGCCTCCTCCTGTAAGGAAAGAAAGAGTGAAATGAGTATGGGGTAATTTATCATACTGATAAATATATTCACATGCATTAAATAGTAATCATTACTATTATAATTATGGCTTAGGATATTAAGCTAGAAAGGAAATAGGAAAGACACATATCTGTGTTTCCTGTCCAGGTAATTGCTGTGACCTCCCTCAATATTAATATTTTAAATTTCTTTATTAGGGAAATATAGGGTGGAATAGCTCTAGTACTTAGAGCTGAAGTCAGTGTATACTAACACTAACTCCCCCACAAGTGAAATATAAATACTGTAGGGTAAAATTTTGTTCCAATGATCTAGGCTACATCAGAATGTTGAAGGAATGCATCACCTCAACATTTGCTTAGCGGTCTCAACAATGGACTGTGAAAGGATACACAGAGTATGTTGGAAAATTATACTACTGTATGTTATATACTGTAGTTTTCTAACTGCTGTATTTGCTATACTGCAGGAATACTGGATACTGTATAATCTTATATTGTAGTTTTGCCGGTATACTATCGAGCTAGGCTAGTACCTGGCGGCACTAGCCAACAGAGAGAGAGAGAGAGAAAGAATGGAGAGAAGGACTACTGTATTATTATAGTTTAGTACAATAATTAGGGTTGTAGGGACTACTGCCTCTACTGCCTTCTTTCTGGAATGAGGATTCAAATGGAAGGGGAGAGAATGTATTAATTCTAGCTTCCATCCAGCCACAATATCTGTTGCTGGCTGCACTGCCGGTTACAGGGTTTGTAGTCTAGTAGGAAGATAGGGTTCCCATGCACCCCCATGATACATTTTTTTAACTTGCATTTTTGAAATCCCTGGGGTGTCTGGGAACAGAATCCCCTTTGTTCCCATTCAAAAAAATGTCCCATGTGGGTCATTTAGCCGTCTATTTGTCCGCCATCTTGGATTTCTTGAGATGTAAAAGTTAGGGGTAGGGGAAATATAAAGGACCTTTTCGTAAAGAAATAAATTAGTTACAGGTACAAACTAGGTATCATTGGAAAGGGTATGAACAGCACTATCACAAGAACCCATCACTTATTCGTTCATGACATTGATGACGTCATCAGAGGTCAAAAGGTCACGTTAAAGGGGTACTAGTCAAAATTCGGGCCCATGCAATTTGTTAACCATCCTGCACCTAACTGAATAAATATTTTAGATTCTACTTTGCTTCAAAGAAAGTGTACATGAATAGGTAGTTTTTAAATCTAAAACAAATTAATTAACTAGAGTGTAACATTATCAACCCTTTCCACAAATAAAATGAAAATATTGAAAAAATGATTTTTTTAAATGAGATTAATGTGAAATTCTAGTTCGACACATCTTCGACACATCTCTGCCTTTCTGTTATGGTAAAAGGCCTTATATGTTCCAATGAGTACCGAAATACAGTCTATGTATAATTCCATTGGTATCTTCACTTGGTATTATCAGAATATGCATTACACACATATATATAGATAGAATGTCTGATAACGAGTTGCTATAACACGCAGGCCAAAAATGTATTAACTTGCAATATTATCATGACTGCCAAAAGTCTCAATGTTCATATTAATCTAATCTTCATTATCACTGAAAAGTTCTTCATTGTCACTGTCTTGGTCAGCCTGTTCTCCATCAGGGTCATTATCACACTGTTCCATCTCTTCCGTAGTCTTGTGAACTAAGTCTATCAAAGCAGGGGGAAGTACCAGGTTGCAAGACCACACTGGCTCCAGAATACCCTCATAATTTTGTTCCCAACCTTGTTCAGTGTCATATGGCTTTGGAAACCAGTAGTTGACGAATGACTGCATTCGCAAGCTTTGTAAATACCCTTGGGGCTATGTTTAGTCCGAAGGGCATGGCTCTGAAGACGTATTGTCTCTTTTGCAGCTTGAATCCTAGGTAGGAGGAAACTTGTCGGTTGATCGGAACATGCCAATATGCGTCCACCATGTCTATGGAGACTGTGTATGCCTGTTTGGGCAGTAGAGTCCTTATGTGTTGGAGAGTAAGCATTCTGAACTTGTGGTTCACTATGAATTTGTTGAGTGGTGACAAGTCCAGAATGACTCTGAGCTTTTCTGAATCCTTTTTCGGAACACAAAACAGCCTTCCTTGGAATTTGATGGACTTGGCCCTCCTTACCACTCTCTTGTCTAAGAGTTCTTGGACATATTCTTCCAGAATGGGGGTTGAGTGTTGGAAGAATTGAGGGAAAGTTGGTGGAGTTATGTTCCAACTCCACCCCAGTCCGTTCTTGATTAGGCTGTGGGCCCAGGCCACGTCCACCTTTGTTGCCCCTGCCTCTAGAGGGGCATCTGGAGGAACCACGAAAGGAACCTTGAAACTTCGGCCGAAAGGTCGTGGATTGCCTTTCAAAGGCTGGAGTAAAAGCAGGCGACTGTGTCGCTACCTGTTGGGGGACCAGCTAAAATGTGGTCGGTGGTTGTGTCACCGTGTGGGACACCGTGGCCACGGGAAGTTGTTGTTGTCGTGGTGGGCGAGAGGGCACTCTAGGTCGCTTGGTCTTCCTTTTGGGTTGGGGACCCTCCTCACTGGAAGACTTTCTCTTGGTCGACAAGCCCCACTTGTGGAGAAGATTCCTATTCTCCGTGGCAGCTTTGTCGACAACCTCTTTGACCACTTCGCTTGGGAAGAGGTCTTTTCCCCAGATGTTGGAAGCTATCAGCTTTCTTGGTTCATGCCTCACTGTAGCCGAGGAGAACATGAACTCTCTACAAGCCTATCTGGCTTTAACCCTGGATAGGTACGCTCCTCGGACACCCCTTTAAGGGTATACTCGGACGCGAACGACCCCGACGGCAAAAAAAATTCTTGAAAAATCAGTTTTTGCAGTAACCTCTTTTTTTCTTTTGCCAAAAAAACTTCAATGAATGCTTAAAACAACTGTAAAGATAAATACTACTCATCTGCAGAAAAACTATTTATTATAAATATTTTAAAAAATTAAGTAGGAAAAAAAAGACCTGACATAAAAATTCATAAAAAAAAGTTTATACATATATACACAAATCCTTTTAGGAATTGATTCTTGAATGTTTAGGACACATCTTGATGTATTTTGGATGAAGTCAGACCCATGGAGGTGAAGATCTGAAATGAGAAAAAAAGGGTAACTTTTTTTAGCCAAAAAAATTTGTCCAAATTTCATGAATTTTTTTGGGTACCCAAATGAAATAGGAAGTGGCTAATTTTTTTAGGGAATAAACATATGTTATCCTAAAATAGAAATATGTAAAAAAATCTTCATTATTTTGTAAATTACATTTATATCAGGGGCCATATCTAAAGGTAATTTTTTGAGTACTTAGAAATTTCGTAAAAAAATACATATATTTAATATATAATATGATATTTATGCAGGTAAAAATATACCAAAATATCACAAATTCTATAGGGAACAAGAATATATATATAGATAGGGCAACTTACGCTTCGGATATGTCCACAAAATGGCCGCCAACCACACTGACTCAGACTCCCTAATCTGCCACTTGAAATGTAGGAAGGGTATGTCAATTTCAAGGTGTTATTTACTAATCTAATTATTATTGGATATGCATAAAAATTGTATGGTGGGTTGCTGGATAATTGTCGATTATTTTACGACTATAAAATTAAAATTCTGACTCAAAAAAATTTTTTTGAAGGGAAATAAAATCGAAAAAAAAAAAAAAAAAAAAATGTGAAACAATATAATATTTTAGCTAAAAAAATTTTATGATATTCAATCAAAAAAGAAGTAAACAAAATTTTCCGACAAATAAACATCTAGAGGAATCATTACTCTGTGATAGTTCCTTAGTACGTAGTAATTTTGAAAGAAATGGGAAAAAACGAAAAAATGGCAATCACCGGAAAATCGAACACATACCTATATATACGCCATATCTGGCTAAGAAAAAGATAGGCATGGGTAGCCAGATCATCTAGAAACACTTTCCAACACTATAAAAATATAAGTTTTGCGACACTACTTGCCAATTCCTTACGGTAACATGACTAAGCAAAAAAATGCAAAACAAATAAAAAGGGGCACTCGCGGAAAAATGGCTAACATTCTAATATACGGCATTTCAGAAAAAAAAAATTCAGCCACGTGCTAGGCAAACCATCAAGGCACATTTTCCGACAAATAAACATCTAAATGAATCATTACTCTGTGATAGTTCCTTAGTACGTAGTAATTTTGAAAGAAATGGGAAAAAACGAAAAAATGGCAATCACAGGAAAATCGAACACATACCTATATATACGCCATATCTGGCTAAAAAAAAAGATAGGCATGGGTAGCCAGATCATCTAGAAACACTTTCCAACACTATAAAATTATAAGTTTTGCGACACTACTTGCCAATTCCCTACGGTAACATGACTAAGCAAAAAAATGCAAAACAAATAAAAAGGGGCACTCGCGGAAAAATGGCCATTCTAATATACGGCATTTCAGAAAAAAAAAATTTCAGCCACGTGCTAGGCAAACCATCAAGGCACATTTTCCGACAAATAAACATATAAATGAATCATTACTCTGTGATAGTTCCTTAGTACGTAGTAATTTTGAAAGAAATGGGAAAAAACGAAAAAATGGCAATCACAGGAAAATCGAACACATACTTATATATACGCCATATCTGGCTAAAAAAAAAAAATAGGCATGGGTAGCCAGATCATCTAGAAACACTTTCCAACACTATAAAAATATAAGTTTTGCGACACTACTTGCCAATTCCTTACGGTAACATTACTAAGCAAAAAAATGCAAAACAAATAAAAAGGGGCACTCGCGGAAAAATGCCCAACATTCTAATATACGGCATCTCAGATAAAAAAAAAGACATGCACGTGTTAGCCCAACCATCAAGGCACACTTTCTAACACATAAACATGAAAAAAAAATGAATAATATACGGCAATTCCTTACTACGTAAATTTTTTTACAAATATTGAAAAAAAAACAGAAATTGGCAACCGCAGTTAAATACCCAATATACCAATAACTACGTCGTATCTGACAAAAACAAAGTCACGCATGGGTAGCCAGATCATCTAGACACACTTTCCAACACTAAAAAAGCAAAAGTTTTACGACACTATTTGGCAATATCTTACGGAAAAATGACTTGGCAAAAAAATGAAAAAAAATGAAAAAGGGGCACTCGCGGTAAAATGCCCAACATTCTAATATACGGCATCTCAGATAAAAAAAAAAGACATGCACGTGTTAGCCCAACCATCAAGGCACACTTTCTAACACATAAACATGAAAAAAAATGAATAATATACGGCAATTCCTTACTACGTAAAAATTTTTACAAATATTGAAAAAAAAACAGAAATTGGCAACCGCAGTTAAATACCCAATATACAAATAACTACGTCGTATCGGACAAAAACAAAGTCCCGCATGGGTAGCCAGATCATGTAGACACACTTTCCAACACTAAACAAGCAAAAGTTTTACGACACTATTTGGCAATATTTTACGGAAAAATGACTTGGCAAAAAAATGAAAAAAAAATGAAAAAGGGGCACTCGCGGTAAAATGGTCCTCGTGGTGATGAACGACATTTTAACTAAAAAAAAAATCATGCACATGGTAGCCAAACAATCCACCAAGACTTTCCACAACTGATAACCTATACAAGTTACACCATTCTACGACAATTTCATAATACGTAATAACTTTGATAATTATGCAAATTACCTTAGAAGGGTAAACTCGGTCACGCTCGACCCCGACGCGTCTCAGAAATCGGGGAAGGAGTACAGCTAAAGCAATGCACATCTGGACACTACTAGAGCGTGTAGGGGAGACACCTCCTGCAGGTCGATCACCCACAAATTCAGTCACGGGGGTGAGTCACGTGAGAAAAACCTCTTTTTTTTTTTACGCTCGGGGTCGCGTACGACCCACCGTACCTATCCAGGGTTAATAAAGTTGTACAGGTCTTTGGTGATCGTTGCCAAATGAGCTTTGGCAAAGACCATGTACATATCTGGGGTATCTGGAACACTTGCCATCGTCTCTAGTCCAGTCTGTAGGGACATAGAGGTGGCAAGTCTCTCCTTCATCTCCTGCTCCCTGCGCAGGTGGAAGTCCGACAACTTCGGGATGTCTTCTTCGAACTGACGTCCGGCAATGTCAGCCTTCAACTTCCCGACTGAGAAGGTGTTATAAACATCCTTCCAGTCCGCATCATCTGATGGTAGGGCAAGGGGAAAGGGTCTACACTCTTCGAGTGTGGGATAAGGTTTCCCTGCCTCGACTGCCTTTAAGGCTGCCTTGAACCCTTTTTCCATAAAGGGGAAGGCACGGGAAGAAGCAGCAATGAAGGATGGGTGCTTCTTGCTGAGAGCCGGCACCTTGGAACTAGTAAAGGCCCTCTCTTTCAAGGTCTTAGTGAACAGGGTTTGGGCCTTGGGAAGGTCCAGTTTGATGACCTCTTTCTGCTCTGTTTCCTCTTTCGAGGGAGGCTCCGTCCTTAAGCGGACGTAACAGTCAGGATAGGCCCCTTTGCTGGGCCAGAACTCTATATCCTCTACTGGGACCGTACCCAGCTTGTCGGAGAGGAAGATCTTCCCTCCTGTTCAGCATACCTCCAAGGGTTGACGTCCAAGAAAGGGGAAAAGTTCCTTAACGTTTAGCTTCTTGGGGGCTAAATGGGAAGTCACGTGTTGCTGCATCTCCGAACGAAACGTAGCTTCCTTTTCAGATGACTCCTTCTTCATGTCCTGAAACATACACAGGAGAGAAGTTAACGTGTGGCTAATCGTATCCAGTTGGGGGGCAGAGGAGGTCGACGGGACAGGCTCAGTCACCGGAGCCGATGAAACCGAAATAACTTCGGCTACTGCATCGTCGCCTTCAGGAGGTAAGACAGATTCCTGATCCTGCCCTTTTGTTAGAAGACTCCGTTCCGTACCCTCGGAAACAACTGACATGTTGTCTTCTAGCTGGATGTCCTTCATGGCATCCGAAACATCAGATTCTAACGGAATCTGGACGAGGGGAATCTCAGCCTGAATTTGAGGGATAACTGCATCCGTGGATGCCCTAGGGAAAAGACAAGCCCTCATTCTTTCGTTAGGAAGGTATGGGCCAGTGGTATTCTTCTGAAAACCCCTGACCCATTTCCGCAGCTTCTCTCTTGCTGCATCCCTTGACTCAGTAGACTTTTGATCATCAAAAGCCTCAGTAACCAGATTGGAACAAATGTCACATACCTGGGGGTCCCAATACTTCAGAGAGCCCTTCGTCGTCGTGCAGCGCACGTGGGTCCTGCATAAACCATGGCCGTAGAAGTTATTGCTGCGGACCTTGCAGAAGTGATTTCCGCACTCGGGATAGTCCTCCTGTAAAGAAAGGAAAGGCGGATGAGTATTCGGTGAAATTTCTCACAATTTCATCATACAATGTTATGTATATTTTAGCTTAGGATAAGTAAGCTAGAAAAGAAAGAGGAAAGACACCTACATGTGTTTCCTGCCCAGCCAATTGCTATAACCTCCCTCAACATTGAATCTCGGGTATTCTAAAATGGAATTATTAATAGAAGACATTTTATCCTTAGGATATATAAAGGTGTAACATAACACCGTCTTCGAGAATTCAATATTGGGGATTGAATAAAGTGATCATTGATAACTTTTATGAAAAGAGAGAATCGCTCTCTTTATCTAGTGGTCTCACAATAGGCTGCCCATGAAGCACCTTGTAGGTTGGAAATGTATGGGCTACCGTACAGACCGTACAGTGGTTTATTTATTACAGAATAATCAATATCGCAATCATTGCTGACCACTCCATGGCCATATACTGTAGTACCTACCGGAATACGCTGGTAGTTCCAGGGTTTTTTTAAGGTATACTCCCTTCAAGAGGTAGTGGGCGGCAGACCGCCGGAAGCTGGGGGGTCGCCGACATTCGGTGGTGCCACCGGCAGTCGGCGGTGAATGATATGTCTTCAGACAAATGTTCGACTGGCTGTCGGCAGTCAACATAGTTGCCGGCAGCCGGCCGGTGTGTGCCGGGTGTCGTTGGGCCGCCGGCCATCGGCAACCCATAACAATCGGTGGCAGTGCAATCTGCCGTGGGCTCTAGATCGCCGGCAGCTGGGCCCACGGTACTTGGTAAGAGAGAGAGAGAGAAAGCATGGATGTGGGGGGGGGGGGGGGGGGAAGCAAAGGCTCAGCCTTGCAGACCGCCATCAAGAATGAGGGTTCATATGGAAGGGGGAATTACATTCGGGCTTCCATCCAGCCACAACCCCACCGGTACCAGCCGGTAGGGCTATGGAAGGCAGTCCAAGAGAGGACTGAAGAACACTCGATAGGTTAGGGGAATCTCTTCCGGCAGCCGACAGAAAACCCGAGCCAATCCCACAATCTACCCGCACTAGGGCCGATTGTAGAATGATGGCCAAGATATGTGAAGGCTAGGCCAACACTAAAGGATAGCAAGGAGAGGGGTAATAGTCCTGCAGGTTAGGTAGTAGCCGGCAGGTTCTACCTCGCCTAAAAGACTCTGTTCCAACATAAAGACAACCCCAAGGGGCCAGGGAATTCAATTCCCTAGTCTGGGGTTAGCCTAATAGTATGAGATGGCGGCACCCTGGTTGCTGTCTCATGGGTTAGGAACAGAGTCTGGAGTCGGAGACCCTAAGCAAGGGGAGAATTCAATTCTTTAGCTTAGGATCTGCCAGCACAGGACTGTCTGCTAGGCCACAGGACGGAGGCATTATATCATATAATGCCTTCAGGTGAGGCCTAGGGAGGTCTAGCCTCCTGCATCGGTAGCCTAACCTGACTTAGGAATTCAATTCACCAAGCCAGACGGCCAGCGACCACAGATGAATACTCTGACATTCTGTCCTATACTCAAAACCGACCTCTGCGGTTGAGGGAAGGAACAGAAACAGCCTAACCTAGATTTACCCGAATAAAATTCGTGGTAAAGCTGACTAGGGTTAGCCTAGGCTAACTCAGAGGGAAAGGGATTGCTCTTTAATCTCCCAAGGAGATTAGTATCGACTTAAAAGGCATAGGAGGTGTCAGTCTCCACTTAAAAGATGATACAAGGGCAATCGGGGGACATGTATGAAAGTATACTAAAGCCCCTAGGCTAGTAGCCTAGGCGCGGTGAG
Source organism: Palaemon carinicauda (assembly GCF_036898095.1). Classification (NCBI taxonomy): domain Eukaryota; kingdom Metazoa; phylum Arthropoda; class Malacostraca; order Decapoda; family Palaemonidae; genus Palaemon; species Palaemon carinicauda. Next base: position 82,926,849 of record NC_090735.1, on the reverse strand, counting down.
AATCGGTCACCGAAACTCTCTCGTATACTATCTTTGAAGA
>NC_090735.1:82916809-82921809 GCF_036898095.1 Palaemon carinicauda | reverse complement strand
TTTAGCATCCCCATACTTTTTTCAACCCCAGTCAAATATCAAGGATATATTCTTTTTTTTTTTTTTTTAAATGAAAAAATATAATTAATTAAGGTATACTGTTTATCATTGAATAGCAAAATCCAAAAAATGCATTTATATATAATCTAAAAATAGAATTTCTTTATATAACACCCACTGCATAATAGAATATTATTGATATGAGTAACAAGCAATATCTTGATAATAAACATTGAAGTTCTTCATGTGATGGTTGGAACTGCTTTTCCATCGCCAGTTTCTCAATCCGCAGTGATGTTTTCGATACAGTACAACGTAGTTCATCTTCAGCATGGAGATTCGTTCTTAGCTTCAACTTTATTTAAAGTAAAGGTAAAAAGGTCACTTCACACATATGTCAAAGAAGAGGGAATAAAACTTAAAGCATACCTTCAACCAAATTTTGATATCAAAGTAAATGCTTTATAGAAAACTGAATGTCTGTTAGGAAATCAAAGCCAGCTTTGGCACTATCAAATCTAATAAGATCAAGAAAATCTTATTGACATCTTTCAGGAATATTTTTAATTGTTACATAGAATGGTTTATTTGAGGTAAGGTATGGGATAACTGAGGCTTTTCTGGAAAATATTGGCTAAATTCCTCCCTTAAGGTCTCCAAAAAGTAGGACAAGTAAACTTTGAAAACTATTTTTGAATGGAATATCAGTATCCTTTTCTTCAAAAAATGCATTTAGTGCGAGAAACGTAAAAATTTACTTTTCATCCTTTACTCCTAAAGATCCAGCTTCATTTGGAAGGCATTTAGTTTTATGCAAAATCAGGAATGCCGGAATTTTCTTCTTGAAGTGAAAGATTAAGGGAATTAAAAAATGTGAAGAAAAATCAACGACGTATGCAGTTTTTGCCCAATTATCCATATCACCTAAGATACTTGAAAGTTATGTTCTTCCTTGCTGAGATAAGAATTCTTTCACCTCAGTATTCAACTAAAGAGATATCGGCAGGAGATTGCCTTTTGGTAGCTACCTTACTTCAGTTTCCAACAGAACTTCATGCTTAGAATCCATTTTTTTTATGACAAACTTTAGCAAGAAAGCGGTTGTTCTATGCTTTTGATTTTATAAAGTTAACTGCTTTTACAACTGATTGCATAAGTTTACAAATGTTTGGCAATGTTTTTGCAGGAAATACTTGATGATGTATCATGCAATGAATTCCAACAGCTTCCGGAGAAAAATTCTTTACCTTCAGTTGAAACCCAGATATACAAATTAGCATAGAAGGTGCACCATCAGTACACATACCACCGACATTTTCCTTCATCAATCCTTGTACAGTATGATTAGAAAGCGTTATATTTTTTGAGAATTTAACTCCCTTATCTCCAATCGTGTAAAAAACGATGTCTTTTGCACAAGGTAAAATCAATTCCTCACCAGTGACATGCTTTTTTTCTTTTTTTTTCCTTTTTTTGGCTTTAGAAGTTCTTAGTAATATGATATAAGACGCCATTAAAGCAGATCTACTTTGTCTTTTGGGAATTTCCATCTCTGTCCAGACGAGATTTTTTAAGATCTACAGGCTTATTTTTGAAAAACAACCGGCTTTCTTCAATGCACTGCAGTTTTTTTTTTACTCAAAATGATGCTTTAACTTATCCTGCGTCATTGATTCTTCTGAGAGCACTTCACTGCACATCATAAACTGAGCTTTTATTTTCTTGCGGAGATAATGCAAGTATAACCGATGTTAATTTATTCCTTCATATATTTCTTTTTTATTTGTTGTTTGCCATTGCCCTGATTGTAACAACCTATTGTAAAATCAAACGAGAGAGAGAGAGAGAGAGAGAGAGAGAGAGAGAGAGAGAGAGAGAGGAGAGAGAGAGAGAGAGAGAGAGAGAGAGATTAAAATCAGTCAATAAAGACTTGCTAATGATAATTATGATAATAGCTGTGAAAATGTTATGAAAACATATGATTATAAACACAAATGCGTGTCTGCCTTCGTGTTTTATATATATATATATATATATATATATATATATATATATATATATATATATATATATATATATATATATGTGTATATATATATATATATATATATATATATATATATATATATATATATATATATATATATATATATACATATACACACACATATATATATATATATATATATATATATATATATATATATATATATATATATATATATATATAGATAGAAAGATAGATAGGTAGACATATAGATATGTATGTAGTCCACACACTCACACACTCATGCACATACATATACATACACACTTCTCCTATCCTCACTCTTTCATTTACATTTTTTTATAGAACTTAAGGCTATAATATATTTATCTGCATTTTAAGTAATCACCAACAACTCATTTGTCTTTTCTGTCTTATATATGCATGTCTTACTGCAGCTTAGGTTTATAAACATAAATATTTTCCGCTAAATATGACTTTATTTTGAGTTTCATAATTTGTAATTAAAACATCTATCTAATAGATATAATTAGCAGATAATTCAAACAGCAAAAACTTTTATTACTCTAATACAAAGAAAATCTCAGATATAAACTTAAATAATGAAATTTACAACAATCTTAAATATAACAATACTCCATACCTACAAATATCCAAATACAAATTCATTGTTTGTTCAAACAGACTGGTAGCACAGTGACACAGACATGCCAGATGCAATCTCTCTGATTAACAGAAATTATCAGACAGAATACTTTATATACGTATATATATATATATATATATATATATATATATATATATATATATATATACATATATATATACATATATATATATATATATATATATATATATATATATATATATGTATATATATATATATATATATATATATATATATATATATATATATATAAGGTATATACATATATTTATCATATATATACATATATATATGTATATATACACATATATAATGTATATATATATATATATATATATATATATATATATATATATATATATATATATATATATATAAATATATATATATATATATATATATATATATATATATATATATATATATATATATATATATACATATATCCAAAACACTACAGATGGGACCAGGTATGAAATACAGATTTGTTAAATCTACGGATTATGCCCAATAAATACTTTCGAAAGAGATAATCGTTCTTATTAAACCTTCTCTGTACAAAATCCTCTGAGAAAGGGCAATAGACAACAATGTAACGTACGTGTGAACGACCAGCCCAGCTGATTGGCAGAGTGGAAACAATTCCGTTTGAGTATAGTAATTCTATCCTTTCTTTTTTAGATTTATGTATACTACTTCAGGTCGGAATGGGGAAAGGTTTTGGTAAATATCAGCCAAATCCCTTTAGATTATTACCATGTCTTCACGACCCCGAAAAAATTGCTTGCCGACTGCAATTGGGGTCGCAACCCCAAGGTTGGGAACCCCTGCATTAAAGTATAGTCCAACGACTGAACTCGGGAAGGTCTACCCGTATCTGTTTCCTAGTTGTATGATGACTAGGAGTATGACGAAGAAAGTGGCTGCTGAAGAAGAAAAAGAAATCGAAGGAGCAATGAACTTGGCGATTTTTTTTTATGAAGAAGAGGATTCCCTTGATGGACGCAAGAGGAGAACTCCTGAGTAAGCTGGAGGAAAGAGGAGCGACAGACGAGGGGACAAGAGGACAGAGAAGAAATGGACCTGAAAGAATTAAACAACTCAGTGTTAGAAGTAGGACAAGTGAGTAGGAAAAAGCTGATAGGATTGCAACGGAAGGATGCATCTTTAACAGAGTTAGTGTACCATGTGGTGGACGAGACGGAGGCACAGCAGTCTCTGACCTGTTATTATCTTAGGGATGGGTTGCTTATGAGGAAGCATAGACCCTCTGATATCCCTGGGAATGCCGAATTGGGGATATACCATCAGATATCAATCCCCACACCGTTGAGAAGACAGCTGACCACAGTAGCGCATGAGATGGGAAATATGGGGATAAGGAAGACAACGGAGAAGATTATAAAACCCTTTTCCGGCTGGCATGCACAACGAATTGAGCCAGTTTCGCCGTGCATGTCACGTTTGTCAGACGGCTGAAAAGCCCACAGAGTGCATCAAGGAAGCTCACTTACGCCTGGTGGAAGTACAAGGAGAACCCTTCAGCAAAGGACTGAAGAAAATGTTGGGACGAAAAGGGAGAGATCCAGAGGACACAGAAGGAGAATATCTCAAGGATTTGAAGAAAAGGATTGGGGAGTTAAGCAAATTTTACTTAGAAGGCGTGAAAAGGAGTCAAGGACAGGCAAAGAAAAGGTTGGGCATGAAGAGTACGAACAAACAGTTTGAGGTATGACAACAGGTGTGTGTCTACTCACCGGAAAGGAGAGTCCCTGTAGCCAATGAGTTCCAATAACCATTCCAGATTTTGAAGGAGAGCTGTATTAACCCGAATCCGATACTTTAAGCACCGATTTTTCAATGGGAAATTCCTTATCCAAGTGGATGCATCACATAATGGGATTGGAGCTGTCTTATTGCAAGAAGATAGGGAAGGAATTCTTCACCCTGTTTGTTTTATGTCGTTGAAGCTGAAGAAGCAGCAATGAGCCTACTCGACAGTTGAAAAGGAACTACTAGCATTAGTCACAGTGATAAGAAAGGTTGGAATTTACGTAAATCGACTATAAAATGAAGAGATTACAGTGTATTTAGATCACGATCCTTTCGCTTTTGTGTATCAGATTAAAAATATTAATCAAAGGATAACTAGGTGGTCATTATGTTTCCAACAGTATTCTATTAATGCAAAGCATATATCAGGTAAAAATAATGTGATTGCACATTATTAATCTCGGGTTGAATCGATGGATTCAGACCCGGAATAAATAATAATTTTTTTGGCGAGCTATCTTACAAAGCAGGTCTAGTGTAGAGTAAATACAG
>NC_090735.1:82879309-82901809 GCF_036898095.1 Palaemon carinicauda | reverse complement strand
GAAGGTACCAGTTTCCCTCTCTATTTGTATGTAACAGACAAAGCAAGATCTATCGTCTCAAGATATTGCAACCAAAGTCTGGAGAGTGGTTCACTACTTTCCTAGAAATATCTTTTTTACTTTCTGAGTAATTCTAATACTTTCTGGCCTGTACTATCATTTAGAGCACCTTCATGTGTTGCCGAGTGAGTGTTGCTGCACAGGTCATCATGTAGAGGTAGAATATCAATCAAGCTTCGGATATCTTCGATGCTGATGACAGGAAGCCAGTCCTTAAACCCTTTGCCAGCCAGTCTATTTAGTGCTTCATACATCAGTGTATGAGAACGAACAGCAGCTTTGTAATATTTTCCTTCAAGAAATTTGTCAACTGATTCATCTGCAATGGTGGCCTACTCTACCGCAAGGTCGCAAATTTTACAACTTAGAATATTTTTCAAATCAGTCGTAAAAGATTGCACACTATGTTAAAATCACCCATTATTGGGATAATATTCCCGTATTTTTCTGTCTCCATGCTATTGCTGTAGCTTTGGAAAATAGTGCTTGATCAGGAACAACTGCAATACAATAAAGAATGTAATGACTCTTTAATTGTCATACATTAATTTTGAATTTACTCACCTGTTGACATTCCTGTTGATGGAGCCTTTATAGTTCGTAAATAATCAAATATGTCTGCTGGCACAACCATGTTATCTCGAGCTGTTATATTGAAACCTTTCCATGAATTGATTTTCTGGTCCATCACATCAAAGAGGCAAGCCCTGGTTTTGGTTTACTTTACAGCTTAAGTGAAGCATCTTCAAGCTGCTCAAACACATATGCCGGCAAAACTGGTGGTGGTCCTGTTCTATCCTCAAATATGTATACAAGAAGACTCTGGTGAGAGAAGATAATTGTTCTTTTTTCTTTTAGTTTTCTTTTGTACTGATTTTTGTTTTTGGGGATTACTGTAAGCTTTGATGTGGCTTGAAAAATTATTTCATCCACTATATGTGATGTACCTGCACTGCCAAGACCCTCACTTTGTCAATCAATAAGCTTATTACCTAAAGCTAGTACAGGGGAGCATGTGGCTGGACATTTGAAGGATGAGGCACGTTACCTTTGACATTCTCTGACTTCTCAGTGCACTAAGCTGTATCCTTTTCTTCTAGGATAGAATATGTGCATGGGTGCCACAACCTAATCATTATCTAGATGAGCTTAACACTACCTATCAAGGCTTTTGTGACCAATGGAATCAAAACATGTTTTGTAGTCAGTACCTTGCCAGCATTCACATAAGGGATGATAACCTGAGCTACAGACTTTGACAATGTGTAAATTCGATCTGTTTGTACTTTGTCTCTACCAAGTATAATTGAAATAAAAAATAACAAACTGTCGGGTTATTATGACATATGTAGAGTTCAGGTTATCAGGATGAGGAGGCCATGATTGTTTAACTTGATCCTGAATGAACATACCTACCTGTTAGATCAAAATGTTGTAGTATACCTTTTCATTAAGGGCATCAACTTAATTTTTCTCTGTCTCATAATTATTGGCAATTGCTTCAATTAATAAGTTGTATGGTCTTATGTACGCTTGATTGAAAACTGTAAATAAGTGCAAGGTATCGCCAAATCCAACTTCAAGATTTTTATGTGTATCTTTGTAGCATTAATTATATCAGTTATGTCGCATTCATTCATGAAACATTTAACTTTACTGGTAGGCATAAAATACATTTGTTCTAATATAGCTTTGTGTGTAGCCCCTGTAGCAAAATTCATGATAATGGGCTTCAGCTGCAGCAATATCTCTTGATGTTATAGTGAGAATATCTGTTTTTGAACATTTCTTAGCAGTATCACGAATTGCTTTGTCTGCCTGTTCTCTACTCCTCGAGTTAGTGATTTCCGTTAGTTTGTTCCCTTGATGTATTTTGACTGAACTTTGCAAAAACCTGCATTTCCTTTCATAGATTCTAGAATTATCTATAATACATTCCGTCTTTTAAAATTACTGGGGTTGATGTTACTCTGGCTTGATTGTGGCTCTATTTATTTGTTGAGTGTATATACCAATTCCTTATGTATAAGATTTGATATGCATTGTTTATGTTACTTAATGTTTTTAGTAATAGTTGAGAATTTTTAGGCTTGCTGTGTCATATAATGTTTCCCAAGAGCGGCAATCTTGAAACTTTGCTAACTCATCCAATAATGACATAAGTAGCAAATGCCACATTCGGTTTTATGGCGTTTGACTTTCACTTCTTCAGACATTTTGATACAACCACTGGCCCACCAATCACTAAAAATATAAACAATGCTTTCATATATCATCAAGGTTGGCCAAGGCACCAGCCACCCGTTGACATACTACCGCTATAGAGTTATGGGGTCCTTTGACTTGCCAGACAGTACTACATTGGATCCTTCTCTCTGGTTCTCCCTTTGCCTACACATACACTGAATAGTCTGGCCTATTTTTTTACATATTCTCCTGTCCTCATACCCCTGACAACACTGAAATTACCAAATAATTTTTCTTCACCGAACGGGTTACTGCTCTGTAATTGTTCAGTGACCACTTTCCTCTTTGTAAGGGTAGATGAAACTTTTAAGTTATGTAAGCCGCTCGGTGTCCGGTAATTACATCGCCGTAATTTCATCGCGGTAATTACATCGTGGTAATTACATCGCATGGTAATTACATCTCATGCATTTTTGCCGCATTATAAATACATCGCAATATACCACATCGTCTGTAATTTCATCGTCAGGTAAGTAAACTGCTCAAAGCCAAAAATAAATGAACAATAAAACATAAACGTCTAATTTAATATTGTAATAGTTGTTGATGGGATCTAACTATCGAACTATTCGCAAAAAGCCAGCTTGTTGACTTTTCCTAAAACAAATTAATCAGAGAAATTTTCCGTTTATTTTAGCAGCCTGTCTTCATTTGATAATAACTCGGACTAAACCCGTGAAGATGCCTCTGGAGTATGTTGTAAGCACAAGGAATAAGAAAATGTTAATTGACAATAGTCATCTATTTTCTAAAGAGAAAACAAATGGCGAATAAAATATTTGGAAATGTGATAAATCTTATACAAAAAAGTACCATGCAAGAGTGCATACAAATAACGAATCCATCATATAAAGCTTTTGTCAGAACTAAAAGGTTTAGAGCCAACCTTATCATCAAGCAAAATTATGACTGAATTTGTACGTGCAGCCATTAATGCTTTTGAAGCAGCTTTTCCTAATTCAGATCAACAAGGTTGGTTTTTTAATTTCTCACAATGTTTATTTCGATCTATATAATCAAATGGCCTGCAACAGTTGTACGAGAGGGATGCTGAATTCGCATTAAAAATGCGTGATAGCCGCCATTGCATTTGTTCCTGTCGCAAATGTGGTTACCTCTTTTGAACATTTAATTGACAATACTGATTTTCCCGAAGAAGCCAAGTCTGTCTTAGATTACTTTGAGGATACATGGATTGGACGGCCAAACCGTCGCTTAATACGTCGACCGAGTTGATCATGTTCTTTGGAATTGCTTCAATGCTGCTAAATTATGTACTTCTAAGACAAACAATGCCTGTGAAGGTTGGCATCGCTCATTCAGCGAATTAATTGGGGCTTCACATCCTACAATCTTGAAATTTTTAGAAACCTTGAAGGACGAGCAAAGCGAGAAATGAAGCAATAATTTGACAATATATAGCAGTTTCGGAACCTCCCCGTAAAAAAAAAAAAGAAGTATAAAGATACAGCATTAAGAATTCAAAGAATTGCGAACTATTGGATTATCTAAGAGGAATCGCTCATAGCTTGTCGTTTTGAGTACAAAGAAGACCGTTTGTCAGATTTTTTGTTTTTAAAATGGTGTGTTTATTTTATTTTGCTTTGTTTTAAGAATGATTTTTGTCCTTGAATTACTTTTTTTTTTAATAAGTGCTGCTTTGCATTGTATGTATTAGTATATATATAAATAAAATAACATTTTTAATGGATGTTGCCTTCTTTTTCTTTCTTTAAAATGAATGAATGAATTTATGAAATATAGGCTCAAAAGCTAAGCACTTGGCAGCAAAAGCCATTCAGTGCTTAAACCTAAATTAAATATATATCAAAGTTTGTTAAAAAATAAATGAAATAATTAAAAACTATAATAAAAATCTGAATTGAAATATATATATATATATATATATATATATATATATATATATATATATATATATATATATATATATATACATACATACATATATATATATATATATATATATATATATATATATATATATATATATATATATATATATATATATATATATATATATATATATATGTATGTTCTAAGATCTATCATAAAACTCTTATTAAAAATATACTGTTATAAAATAATAAAAGCAACTATAATTTGTAAAATACATCTATTGTCTTTAAAAAGTTTACGAGGGAAACTACTGGGCAATTATCGTCTATTTAGAATAAGACTGGCGTCAAACAGGTAATAGTTCTCGAAGCCGAACAAAAAATTAAAAGCTTATATAAAACCCTATTAATACTAAATATTTATTTTTTCTTCTTAAAATAAAAATAATAAAAATTTTCGTGGTTAATATAAAGACAATCATGAAAAGCATAAAACAACTAAAAATTTATAATCTTTAAAAATTCAAGACGATGAAATTACAGACGATGTGATATATTGTGATGTATTTTTAATGCGGTGAAAATGCATGAGATGTAATTACCATGCGATGTAATTACCACGATGTAATTACCGCGATGAAATTACGGCGATGTAATTAATTCTAGGAGAAGGACAATCCAAAATCAAACCATTGTTCTCCAGTCTTCAGTAGTGCCATAGCCTTTGTACCATGGTCTCCCACTGCCTTGGGTTAAATTTCTCATGCTTAAAAGTACACTCGGCCACACTATTCTATCTTATTTGTCTTCCTCTTGTTTTGTTAAAGTTTTTTATAGTTTATATAGGGGATATTTATTTTAATGTTACTGTTCTTAAAATATGTTATTTTTCCTTGTTTCCTTTCCTTACTGGGCTAATTTCCCTGTTGGGGCCCCTGTAATTATAGCATACTGCTTTTCCAACTAGGGTTGTAGCTTAGTAATTAATAATAATAATAATAATAATAATAATAATAATAATAATAATAATAATAATAATAATAATAATGTAGGTGAGCATAGGGAGTAATATCAATATACACAGTGCCAATAAGGCTGGATAGAGGAATGGTAATAACTAGCTGGTTTGTGCTGAAGAGATTTTTACAGGAAATTTGTAAAGCTTAACTACTCTCCAGTACATAGAATTTGAATGGCTTATACTTTATGCTAAAATACCAATTTCAACTAGTTGGATTAATCTTATGAAAATGTAGGAAACTTTTGGCTATCATGTGGAGAAAAATAAAAATAAATAAAAAACGCAAAATCTAATGTTCTCAGTGGTGTTTTGGGAGTATTTTAAAACGTGTACCTCGAAAAAGGAATTAAACATAATTTAACTTATGTAAAATTTCATTTTACACTCATTTAGATTTGTGTATTGTTATTGTAGAATCAAGCGGTACAGAGATATAACCCGATATTGTCTTTACGGTACTAAAAACACAAAAAAGTGAAGATGCTTTCCCATTTAGTGGACTGAAACCAATTTAGCTGTAAAGTTGACTTGTCCATCACAAAGATTCATATGACTGAAGATTTGAATTACTAGAAAATCATTACGGTATTTAGTTCCCCCATTTTGCAATAAAACATAAAAATTGGTATCTGGCTCACAGAGTTCTATATGTGGTACTATGCAAGCAAGCAGTAAGGTGATATCTGAGAGGAGAGGTGAATGCAACCAACTCTATTTCAATAAATCATGCGTTTATGTACAAGCTGTTGCAAGTAGGAACGGCACAAAAATTCAGACACAATGTAACCATACAAGCTTAAACAGATTATCCGTGCAAGGGAAGAGCGATATTGATAATTAAAAACGTCGAAATACCGTTACAGTGTACGAGCATGTGTGATGCGCGTGCGGTACGTTACAAAGATTTAGCCAGTGCTAGTCACGTGTGTGGATGACGAAACCTTATATTGCACATGCACACATACATACTGTATACACGTACCGGCTTACACTCATATATATGCATATATCATCAATAAAAACAAATGCTGCCATTTGTAGTCCATTGCAAGACGAAGACCTTAGATATGTCAATTCGTGTCCGGGATCTGGCCAGTTTTAAACACCACAATGGCCAGTGCTGATTGATGGTGGGAGACTTCTGTTCGATCGTTCACAGTAATCCACCACAGTATGGGTGGCCCTGACTATTACTACGTTTCAAATCATGACGATATATAAACCCCTTAACCCTGGATAGGTACGGTGGGTCGTTTGCGACCCCGAGCGTAAAAAAAAAACAGGTTTTTCTCACGTGACTCACCCCCGTGACTGAATTTGTGGGTGATCGACCTGCAGGAGGTGTCTCCCCTACACGCTCTAGTAGTGTCCAGATGTGCATTGCTGTAGCTGTACTCCTTCCCCGATTTCTGAGACGCGTCGGGGTCGTTCGCGTCCGAGTTTACCCTTCTAGGGTAGTTTGCATAATTATCAAAGTTATTACGTATTATGAAATTGTCGTAGAATGGTGCAACTTGTATAGGTTATCAGTTGTGGAAAGTCTTGGTGGATTGTTTGGCTACCATGTGCATGTTTTTTTTTTTAGTTAAAATGTCGTTCATCACCACGAGGACCATTTTACCGCGAGTGCCCCTTTTTCATTTTTTTTTCATTTTTTTGCCAAGTCATTTTTCCGTAAGATATTGCGAAATAGTGTCGTAAAACTTTTGCTTGTTTAGTGTTGGAAAGTGTGTCTAGATGATCTGGCTACCCATGCATGACTTTGTTTTTGTCAGATACGACGTAGTTATTGGTATATTGGGTATTTAACTGCGGTTACCAATTTCTGTTTTTTTTTCAATATTTGTAAAAATTACTACGTAGTAAGGAATTGCCGTATATTATTCATTTTTTTTTCATGTTTATGTGTTAGAAAGTGTGCCTTGATGGTTGGGCTAACACGTGCATGTCTTTTTTTTTATCTGAGATGTCGTATATTAGAATGTCGGGCATTTTACCGCGAGTGTCCCTTTTTCCTTTTTTTTCATTTTTTTGCCAAGTCATTTTTCCGTAAGATATTGCGAAATAGTGTCGTAAAACTTTTGCTTTTTTAGTGTTGGAAAGTGTGTCTAGATGATCTGGCTACCCATGCGTGATTTTGTTTTTGTCAGATACGACGTAGTTATTGGTATATTGGGTATTTAACTGCGGTTGCCAATTTCTGTTTTTTTTCAATATTTGTAAAAATTTACTACGTAGTAAGGAATTGCCGTATATTATTGATTTTTTTTTCATGTTTATGTGTTAGAAAGTGTGCCTTGATGGTTGGGCTAACACGTGCATGTCTTTTTTTTTATCTGAGATGCCGTATATTAGAATGTTGGGCATTTTTCCGCGAGTGCCACTTATTATTTGTTTTGCATTTTTTTGCTTAGTCATGTTACCGTAAGGAATTGGCAAGTAGTGTCGCAAAACTTATATTTTTATAGTGTTGGAAAGTGTTTTTAGATGATCTGGCTACCCATGCCTATTTTTTTTTTAGCCAGATATGGCGTATATATAAGTATGTGTTCGATTTTCCTGTGATTGCCATTTTTTCGTTTTTTCCCATTTCTTTCAAAATTACTACGTACTAAGGAACTATCACAGAGTAATATTTCATTTATATGTTTATTTGTCGGAAAATATGCCTTGATGGTTTGCCTAGCACGTGGCTGAAATTTTTTTTTTCTGAAATGCCGTATATTAGAATGGCCATTTTTCCACGAGTGCCCCTTTTTATTTGTTTTGCATTTTTTTGCTTAGTCATGTTACCGTAAGGAATTGGCAAGTAGTGTCGCAAAACTTATAATTTTATAGTGTTGGAAAGTGTTTCTAGATGATCTGGCTACCCATGCCTATCTTCTTTTTTTAGCCAGATATGGCGTATATATAGGTATGTGTTCGATTTTCCTGTGATTGCCATTTTTTCGTTTTTTCCCAATTCTTTCAAAATTACTACGTACTAAGGAACTATCACAGAGTAATTATTCATTTAGATGTTTATTTGTCGGAAAATGTGCCTTGATGGTTTGACTAGCACGTGGCTGATTTTTTTTTTTTCTGAAATGCCGTATATTAGAATGTTAGCCATTTTTCCTCGAGTGCCCGTTTTTATTTGTTTTGCATTTTTTTGCTTAGTCATGTTACCGTAAGGAATTGGCAAGTAGTGTCGCAAAACTTATATTTTTATAGTGTTGGAAAGTGTTTCTAGATGATCTGGCTACCCATGCCTATCTTTTTTTTAGCCAGATATGGCGTATATATAGGTATGTGTTCGATTTTCCGGTGATTGCCATTTTTTCGTTTTTTCCCAATTCTTTCAAAATTACTACGTACTAAGGAACTATCACAGAGTAATGATTCCTCTAGATGTTTATTTGTCGGAAAATTTTGTTTACTTTTTTTTTGATTGAATATCATCAAATTTTTTTAGCTAAAATATTGTTTTACATTTTTTTTTTCGATTTTATTTCCCTTCAAAAAAATTTTTTTGGGTCAGAATTTTAATTTTATATTCGTAAAATAATCGACAATTATCCAGCAACCCACCATACAATTTTTATGCATATCCAATAATAATTAGATTAGTAAATAACACCTTGAAATTGACATACCCTTCCTACATTTCAAGTGGCAGATTAGGGAGTCTGAGTCAGTGTGGTTGGCGGCCATTTTGTGGACATATCCGAAGCGTAAGCTGCCCTATCTATATATATTCTTGTTCCCTATAGAATTTGTGATATTTTGGTATATTTTTACCTGCATAAATATCATATTATATATTAAATATATGTATTTTTTTACGGAATTTCTAAGTACTCAAAAAATTACCTTTAGATATGGCCCCTGATATAAATGTAATTTACAAAATAATGAAGAGTTTTTTACATATTTCTATTTTAGGATAACATATGTTTATTCCCTAAAAAAATTAGCCACTTCCTATTTCATTTGGGTACCCAAAAAAATTCATGAAATTTGGACAAATTTTTTTGGCCAAAAAAAGTTACCCTTTTTTTCTCATTTCAGATCTTCACCTCCATGGGTCTGACTTCATCCAAAATACATCAAGATGTGTCCTAAACATTCAAGAATCAATTCCTAAAAGGATTTGTGTATATATGTATAAACTTTTTTTTTATGAATTTTTATGTCAGGTCTTTTTTTTTTCTACTTAATTTTTTAAAATATTTATAATAAATAGTTTTTCTGCAGATGAGTAGTATTTATCTATACAGTTGTTTTAAGCATTCATTGAAGTTTTTTTTGGCAAAAGAAAAAAGGAGGTTACTGCAAAAACTGATTTTTAAAAAATTTTTTTTGGCGTCGGGGTCGTTCGCGTCCGAGTATACCCTTAAAGGGGTGTCCGAGGACCGTACCTATCCAGGGTTAACCACGTTAAGGTATTCCCATTCAGAAAGAGCTATGCCTACATGTATTCTGATTTAGGCCTACTATGTACAAATAATGAATATATGTATATATAGACATGAATATATGTATATCTTGATCCCAACCTCGTATGATATTTCATACATTCTGGTATGCAAACTTTGTAAGTCCTGTGGTGTTTTGCTAATAACGACAGCATCAACAGCATACTTTAAATGAGCTAATTCCTGTTATCAATCCAATGCAGAACTTTGAAAATTCATATTATGCAAAATAGAGGAGTTCTATACACCAATAGTAGCTGGAATAACTTTTCATGTTTCACACACTGGCTTCAAACAAATGCAACGGGAATGCTAGTGGTTTAAATGCTGGAAGAATTGAAAGTCTGTCATGAAAACGCTTCTACCGTTATTTGCTGCCATGCCTTGAGGGAACAGGTAAACATGGTCTCCTGCTAGAGATGTACTGGTGATCTTGACAAGTGCCATAGCCTCTGTACCATGGTCTCCCACTGTTCTTTATATATATACCGAAAATCTTAAAATACTTTCTTAATAAGGCTTTTTTTGTGCAACTGAAGTAGAAACAGACCGAATGTGTGTCTCAAAACTCAATTTTCTATTAAGAATCAAATCTAAAATTCTAAGTCGTGCAAAGTTAAAGAAACATTATCAATTTTGAGATCTAGTTGTTGAGGAGCCTCTGTCCTCGACCTACTTAGAATCATACTTTGAATTTTGTTAAGGTTCAACTTCATGCCTCAAAATTTGCACCACACACTATTTTTTTCTAGATCTCTATTAAAGGATTCAGCAATCCAAGATCTACGTTGAGGAGATGAAATTGATGCAAAGAGAGTAGCATGTCATGTGTAGATAGTATGAAAAGTAATGGGCCAAGAACTCTCCCCTGAAAAACACCATATATCACAATCCTATACCAACTATGGTGCTCATCAACAACTCTTTACGATCTATCACTTGAATATTCATAATGATGCCACGAAAAGTTTGAAAACGATGTCCTTATGATTAATAAGGACAAAGGCGGCACCAAAATGAGCGACAATCTTATGAAATTCCTGACCTAAATCAAGGGCATACTGTACAGCATTGGACATTGTACGAAGGGCATCGCATGCTCCAAGGTTTTACGAAAGCCAATTTTCAAACTAGGGAATAGGTGGTTTTCTTCACCAAACCTATTTAGGCGCTTTTGCCATAAGACGTTACTTTTATTTTTAGATAGCATGGGAGTTATAGAAATTGCGGGAAAATAAGCTGGACTTGAGTTACCACAAACACATTAACAAAATGGAGTCTTACCTATTCTCCAATTAGTGCTAACAAAACCTCTTCTTGCTAACATATCACTTAGGCGCTAAAACCTCTGCAACCATATATATATATATATATATACATATATATATATATATATATATATTTGTACGTATGTATATATATATATATATGTGTGTGTATGTATATAAATATATATATATATATATATATGTGTGTGTGTATGTATATAAATATATATACATACATATATATATATATATACATATATATATATATATATAAGTGTATGTATGTTTATATATGTATGTATATATATATATATATATATAAATGTATGTATATATATACATATATATTTACTGTATATATATATACATATATATATATATATATATATAAGTGTATGTATATATATATACATATATATGTTAATATACATATATATATATGTATATATATATATATATATATATGTGTGTATATATACTTATATATGTATATATATACATACACATATATATATATATATGTGTGTGTGTGTGTGTGTATGTATATATATATATGTATATATAAGTGTATATATATATATATATATATGTGTGTGTGTGTGTGTATGTATATATATGTATATATAAGTGTTTGTATATATATATATATATATATATACTCTCTCTCTCTCTCTCTCTCTCTCTCTGCTTCCAATGCGTAAACCACAAATTTACTTTTCTATTAATACGCTCAATTTAAGCCTTCACCATCCAATGTCATTTCTCAACATTCATGATTATTTGTCAATTCCTTTCTATTGAACTATGCAAAGCTTTGTAATTTAACACTTCATATACACGATCTAATTAAGGAATTCTCTCTCTGTCTCTGAACACGTCATCGGGATTTTTGATAAAATACCGTGAGACTTTCGATTTACTAAAGGAGGAAGTGATAAAGTTTTGCAATTATCATGAAGAAATTATATAAAAGGTCATCTATTGTAGAAATTGTATGATATAAATATTTTGGAGTTTACTCTTGATGTTTGTAAATGCGTCTGCAAATAGTATCAAGAAGATCATAGGCAATCAAATATCTCGAAATGATAATAAGATTTTTTATTTTCATTTCAATTTTAATCATCATTATTACTATCCTTGTTATCGTTATCAAAATAAACATAATACTAGGTGATTGGAAGAATAAAGATATCTTAAGGTTTATGAAAAATAGAAGAACATGAATAATTTATGAATAATGATAAACATCCTCCGATTGACCACTCAGGAATTGAGAACGGCAAAAATGACTAACACTAATTCATCAAGTTCTTTTTCTACCTTGTGAAGACACGTCATGTAATTTCATATCTATAGACCATTTATTTAGAAAAAGAAACAGGAGTATATTAATATAACCTGCCCATGTCCATTTTTTTTTCTTAAATATTAAAATATACTATACGTCAGTTTGTTTTCATATCCACTTCTCACTTTTTATGCCTGTGTTATTCCTATCATTATTCTTTCAATAGCCCCTAAAGTTATAACTAGCTTATGTACTAAGCCTTTAGTAGAGATCCAAGTTTCTGGTAGGACCAGCTGATTAAATACTTTTACTTTTATAGAGAAAGTGGCATTTTACATTTCCTAATCTTATTTTGTGTACAAAAGGTTCTCCACCCCATGCCTTTCCCTCTAATTTCGTTCTCATGATCTAAGAAAACACTGTATGACCTATGTATTAACAATATTTGGATGTTCGTCAATAGCCCTTAATTGTTGTCTTTCTACATTTTCATTGAACAATATCAGAGTTTTACTCCTATTCTTTTTGAGTCCTACATTTGCAAATTTTAAGTTATTAAAGAATTCTCCACTATAGTCGAACCAAACGAAAGTGGCGGGTGAGAGAAGCTCTTTTCTCAATGCATCGTATCTACATTAAAATATTTCGGACAGCATACCCTCTGAAGATATGAAGATATGAAGAAGAATCTGACCTGCGGATTAACTGATTTAACGTGTTAAACTAATCCTGCTGTCTTTCGAGACGAGTTTGACAATTAACTCTTAACCTTTTAACTCTTGGTCATTTCCATTTTCATAGTTGTAGTTCTCAGTTTACTGGAATTATTTGCAATTACAGTTTTATGGAAAATTTGCTCCCCTCATGACAACCAAGTTCGTTCTCTCTCTCTCTCTCTCTCTCTCTCTCTCTCTCTCTCATATATATATATATATATATATATGTATATATATACATACATATATATATACATATATATATATATATATATGTATATATATACATATATATATACATATATATATATATATATATATACATACACACATATATATATATATATATAATGCATGTATGTGGGCATGAAAACTTCTTAATAGGTTTAATATAATGTAAACAATGCTATCATTTCGATGCTATGTAGATTTTCATGTTTATATTTCTATATTTCAGGCCATAATAAGAAAGGGTAGTTGAATGATATGCAGAATATGAACAAATATGTATTTTATTATAAATGGAAAATGGGCTCGGTGTGTATAGTTAATACAGTATATGGAGATAATTTTCATAGCCAGCCTCCATATGACAACAAAAGATTACTGGTGATATTTAAATATCATTTTCCTTCTCATTGTCGTTGTCGTCGTCGTCATCATCATCTGAGGAACCTATAATGATTACGAATGAATCGAGTAAGCGTTCTGCGGCGTCGTCTAGTTCACAATCCTTTCTTTGTAAATTTCTCATGTGCTTCACAACATTACTCCAATTTTCTTTACTAACCTGCTGCAAAGCCTCTTGAAGTAGGGGTTTCAAGTTGGCCATTTTAAAATCATTTTTCTTAGCAACGTATTTTTTTAACCTGCCTCCAGATCAATTCAATGGGGTTGTACTGGCAGTGATAAGGCGGCAACCTGACGATCCTATGACTATTTTCACGGGCCATTTTATCTATCACAGTCCTTTTCTATTCGAGAAGAACTTAACTTCACCATTTCAAGAAGCTCACTTTTTCGTAAGTCATCTGTCGGAGTTTCTCCTTTTTTGATCAGCCACTCCTTTATAATGTGTTTCCTATCCGAAATCGTCAGTGCTTTATCAATGATTACCGAATGGTAGATGCGTTATCCATTACGATAACAGATGAGGGCGGGATGTTTGGTAGCAATTGCGATTGAAATCACTCTTCAAATACTTTGCTATTCATTTGATTATGGTAATCACCATCGTTGATTGCCTTAAAAATTAATGCTCCATTATGCACAAACCCTTCCTTTGTATCAGCGTGCACGACTATCAGTCTAGCCCCTTTGCCGGTAGGGGATTAACCCCTATTGCTTTTTTCCTCTCTTTTGTTTTCCAGCATTTAGTAGCAGTATAGTTCTGATTTAGCCACGTCTCATCCAGGTACACGATAGGCTGATTCTCGTTTTCGTATACCTTCCTCATAACGCGCAAAAACTTATTCCTTGCAGCTGACACATCACTTCGTTCTAATAAAAATGTTCTGCCATTCACTTTCCCATAATGAAATCCTATTTCATGCAAAATTTTCCTAAGAGATTCACGATAATCCTTAAATTCAATGTCTTTGCAGGCTTCTTGCAAAACAGTAGTTATGGTGGGTAGCTCTTTTCTAACATAGAACCTTAACACTATTCGACGTAATGCATCCTTGTCAAAATCATCTAGATCGATCACTGGTCGAGGACGAATTCTTTTCTTATCTTTGAACATACGTTGTCCAAATTCTTTTTCGAAATCATTTCCTTCCTTAATGATTCCCTCAACAGTCCTTTTTGGAACTGCTGTTGCTTCACTCGTACGATCACAAACTTTTGCCGCGTCAAAAAAGGAGCATTGTTTTTCTTTTCTTTAGAAATATCTGTGAACATTACCAACGATTTCCTTGGCTGAAGAAGAGAGAAAGCGCTTTGTAGAATTTGCCATTGAAAGTACTGTCGATTGACTGTCTACTACTTGTTGTTGAAGATTGCCTGGCCCTATTGGCCAGACACGGGCTTTTGCAATCTTGCATCCCGTAGAAGGTCTACTACTTATCCGAATCACTGCTTTATATACGGAAAGATGAAGTACGAATTATAAACAAGTTTTGTATGAAGTGACATTTATGGCTTTTGATGACACGATTGGAGTCCTAATCTTATAAGCTGAAAATTCATTCCTCAAGGGCTTAAGATATGAAAGGATAGATTGTGGGATTTAAATTTTGACCTAAGCTCTTGTCTGTTTTCTGATAATCCGGTGTAATTCTTTTATGTAAAATCTGACTTTTCTGGAATTATCAAGAAAATGACAGCTGGTGGATCCCCTTCTCCTGTATGAATACTATGTCTTTGTATATATATTCTCATTGTTGATTCTAATGATGTCCCTAATGGATGAAACTACTAACTCCAATCAAGTCTCTTAATTTTCCCTTCCTGGCTATAACACATATTTATGCTCATCACGTGTCAGCTTTCGTGATATATATATATATATATATATATATATATTATATATATATATATATATATATATATATATATATATGTATATATATATATATTATATATATATATATATATATATATATATATATATATATATATATATATATTATCTGTATATACACACATATATATTATATATATGCATATATATGTATATACATATATATATATATATATATATATATATATATATATATATATATATATATATATATATATATATATATATATATATATATATATATATGTGATTAAAGATTGAGGAATAGAAACAACCCTATGAAGAAGACTGACGGAACGAGGCCTCTCCCCTCCAAGACCTTAATCCATCTTCTGTTTCGGGAATTCTCTAATCCACCCTGTCTAGGTAAAATGACCGAAATTGACAGATTTCCAAACGATATATTCTGTGTTTCACCCGCCACTTTCGTTTGGTTTTACTATATTTTATAATACTAATTCCTAAATTTTCCTAATATTATTTTTTAAAACCTTTTACTAGGCATGCTGTGAATAATTCAAAAGAGACAGGAAATCTCAGAACCTTTCTCAATTCATTACGTAGTTTTACTGGTTTGTGGACTGTGGCCAAATGTAGCACGCAAACTAGCTAGTGTCTGAATGTCGACCCCACTCCAACGTTTCACTAAAAAAAAGAACCGGTAGAATACGCAGAAATCTCTGTAAAAGTTAAGACATCAAGGATGAAATGTGCACTGGCACTGCCGTCTCAATACAGAAGGCCTGAGCATGCCGGCCGTGTGAGGGGTATGACGTAATAGCCTGGGTCTGTTGGTCACAAGCGTTCAAACTCAGTCTGCAATCTGTCTTCATCCGAGCAATAGCCTCTGGCGATGCTCCCTTTGTGATTTGTGTTTTATCCTCTAATATTGGATTTCATGCTGGGTATTATGCAAGGTAAAAGTTACACATAGTTTACTTATTGGATTTACGGTAGTATAATAAAAAATTTGTGTTTTATAACTGCTTTACCAGTCGGTTTATATACAAAAGCCGGTCATTCCAGCTTGGTATGTTTGAATATCTTAGGCAAATACCGTAAACTAAACTTATTGTATAGCTACTTCACGTGTTATATAGTCATTAATAACAAGATCTGCCATGAAAGGAACAGGATGTAAGGCAGTTTTACACTGATGTAGTTTTAAACTGGGATTTGATAAAATTTTAAATTTACCATCAATGTTTTGTATCTCGTGTGGCCGTACGAGAACGCGACAGTGTTTTTAATAATGTAAAGGCAAAAAGCATAGGCAACGAATTTCGTATCATAATTCAACTCAATTTATTTTGTTTGATCGGTTACTAGTATTTTAAAGTTTGGATGAGGAATGTTTTCTCAAAAATTATATAACAATAACATCATCTGCCATAAAAGCAACAGGACGTAAGCAGGGTGACGAGATTCTGAATATTTAAATAAGGGACGCTTAAATCAATGGCGTAGGAGTAATTTTTCTGTTGAGGGGGGGGGGGCTGCGTTTGAAATGGCACTCTCCCAATTTCTGCGTATCTGACAGCAAATTGCAGCATAAAAAAAAAATGCAATTTTGTACGATTTCATATAACCAATTGAAATTTTTACACAACGACTATCAACACCGGTAGGCCTACTTGATTAATTTACCAAAAACATACTGACGATGTTTATTCTTTGCTATAAACTCAATCACAATACCTATCAAGTCAAGGCTATCGCTTTTCTAAGCATACTATGTTTTTTTCTTACGATTTAGTATACTTATAATTTGTTCGTCGGTTACAATTTTATTGTTAAATCTTTAACGCCTTTCACATTTTTAATATCGTTTAATTGCTAGTTCACAGAAGACAATTATCTAATGTTTTAATTGATATTCAGTAATACTGCATTGGTTATAAATAAATCAATAGTTTATTTCAAAACTGATCTCATATCTGTTGAATTTCCAAAAATTTTAAAGTTTTTATTTACACATTTTTGTTGAATAATTTCGGAATATTCAAATAATTTTGTCTTAAAATTTTGACCACCATAGCCTTTATATTAAAAAGTGTAATCGCTGAACCCTTTTAGTCCTGATGAAGAATCACGGGGAAAACACAAGAAAAGTGACTCGAGACATGTGTTGACGCCAAAAAAGAAAAAAAAGAAAAGAAAGGGGAAAAAAAAATAAATAAAAACGTTAATGAAGTATTTCTGTTGGTTACATTTGCCTATTATACACAACGTAGATTAACTGAAATCAACTTTCCTTAAAAAATCAAAAGTAACAACGAAAGAAAATAATTATCAGCATACATTAACAATAACTATATTTAAGATTCAACATAAGTATTTGCAATATTTTACATTGTCCATAGAACACTCGCAACACACCAACGCAAGAGCCCATGCCTCACACAATGTAAAACAATTTCAAACGATCTAGATCACATCAAATATTTAGGTTTTAGCTCACAATTTTCATACAATTATGGAAAGATAAAGACAGAACTCATCTCCGTGTTTTGGAGCATTTTCCAGGTCATAATTTCAGATGCAATAGATAATGAACAGGAACAACAGCTTCTGATATTATTCGTTCTTTCAAGGTTTCCTTATCCTCTTCATGATATATTGTTATAAGTGTAGTATAAAATTCTGGGTCATAATGGCTGTAATTGAAATGCCTCCACACTTCTCTCCCTCTAACACACACACACAGATTGTCCGGAACGTATCGTCAATCCATCTTGTTTTCCTTTCCCTGCTTCTTTTGTAATCTCTACACACCCATTCTGATATTCTTGAGGTCCGACTATTATATGTCATTCTCATTGTATGTACTGCCCATATCTATTTCTTTTTCTTATATGTTCTTAGAATGTCCTCTACTTTATTTTGCTCTCGTATCCATGTGGCTCAATTTTTTTTGTGCCTTATAGCAATTCCAATCATTATTCTTTCCATAGTTCTCTGAGTTTTAATTACCTGAATTTCTTTAGTAGGGCTCTAAGTTTCTGATGCATAAAGCTGGCCATACATTATCCAACTTGTTGTACAACTTGGTTGGGTTGTATGAAATGTTGGACAGTGTATGGGCAGGTTGTACAGCAAGATTTTGGTTGGTTGGTTTGGTTGGAGAGAATCAAAGCAGCTTTGATTTTAAGGGGGCGTGTCCTAATGTTGTACAACCTTTTGACAGTGTGTGCGCTTGTTGTAAAACTTCACAACCAACATCAGTTGGAAGCCTAGTTTGACTGCGAGTAGTCCTTGCTTTAAAGACACGTTCTTTTGGAAATAGCTGTTTTATAAAAGTGTTAAATAGACGTGAGGGCAAATATAAATGACACTGAACAAGTTTCATTGATACATACAGAAGTTTACCTGCGATTTGGAAAGTGAAAAGCGAAGAATATAAAGATAAAAACAAACGAAATAAAGCATGGGAAGTACTGTTGAATAACCTTAAGGAAGTAGTTAGCAATGCCACTCTAGATGATTTAAAAAAAAAAAAAATAAACAATATGAGAACTTGTTATAGGAGGGAATTGAAAAAGAAAGAAAAGTCTGAAAAGTCTGGTGCGGGCGGTGATGACATGTACGAACCAAGTTTATGGTATTTCGATTTGCTGCATGATTTTTTAGGAGATCAAGAAATCCAGATACCTGGAGATAGTAATTTGGATGAGAGCGATGACCAGGGAATTGGAAATACAGCAGGTACCAAGAGAAAAATGCGGACTACTCATGATACAACTAAAGATCACTATTTGCAAAAAGCCGTCGAACATTTAGATTTCATAAAAGAGCAGAAACTCATGAAGGACGAAGCCGCAATCTATGTGGATAGCTGGGCGGTATCCTACAGAAAGCTGAACGAGACACAAAAGTTGTATGCAAAAAAAGCTATTGATGAGATTCTTATAATGGGCCAATTAAACCAGTTAACATTGGATTCTGTGTCACTATCGTCCAGTAGGTCAAGTACTCGTGCATCAACCCCATTGACATTTTCAACCCAACCTGTATGCACTTATCATTTATCCAATGAAAATGTCTCGACTGACATAAGCCAAGGGAGTCAATATACTATAACTGAACTTCTTCAAGACCCAAATTATTCTTTAAACTAGTTGTAGAATACCTATATTAAACTTCAAGGATAAAAATACATTCATTTGGTACAGTAGTTTATTTTTAGTTTGCATTATTTAAAGGAAACGTTTTTGAACAATGTAATATTTAGTTTATGTATTTTTATAATGTTGTAGTATACCTAGATACAACTTCAAGGATGCATATACATTCATAAGGTACAATATTTTATTTTCATTTTTCATTGTTTAAAGGAAATCTGTTATTTTTATTAAGAATGTAATATTCAGTTAATACATTTTTATAATGTATATTACTTAATGGTAATAAACTTTATCAGTTTTTGATGTTTTATTGCTGTTCTACCCTTGCAGAAGGTTGTTGTAATCCTAACATTTTCCACTGCCATGAGACTGCACCATCAGTATAGAAATACTGACAAAACTTGTTCCTTACTTGCTTAGCACATGTGATAGAATTTATTTTCTGAGTTGGTTGTAATGGGACTAGTTGTTGCGGATCAGATCTCCAAGAATCCTCCTGTACAGTTGCAGTATCTATATTTTCTATATCAGTGCCTTGAAAATATAACTGTCTATTCTTTTTCAAGATATAATTGTGTAGATAGCAGCATGCCAATGTGATTCGTGCGGCTTTTTCAGGTGCTAAATTTATAGTAGTAAACAAAATCCGAAACCTGCTAGCTAGAATCCCAAAGCAATTTTCAATAATTCGTCTTGCTCGAGATAATCTATAGCAATAGATTCTTTGTTCATCTGTTAGCTGACCAGTGAAGGGTTTCATTAGATTTTCAGAGAGGGCAAATGTATCGTCTCCTACCATGACATACGGCATTTTCCCATAATTTCCTACAGGTAAATCCTCTGGATCTGGAAATGTAATGTCATCGTTTTCAAGTTGTTCAAAGAATTTGCTGTTAGATTGAACTCTTCCATCTGATGCTCTTCCATTTGCTCCAGCCTCAGCATATATGAATTCATAGTTGGCATTTGCAATGCCAAACAAGATAATGCTGAATGTTTTTTTATGATTATAATAGTATGAACCTGAATTTGCTGGTTTTTTATGTTGACATGTTTACCGTCTACCGCTCCAATATAGTGTGGAAAATTCCACTTTCTTTCAAAGGACGTAGATAGTTCTTTCCATTCATCTTTTGTAGTTGGAGTTTTAATTATTTTCTTCTTGTTTAGCACACTAATTATAGCATTGCAAGTAGGTAAAATAAACTGACCTATAGTTTGGGGAGCAATTCTCGTCAAAAACTTTAAATCCTCATATGATTGACCGGTCCCTAAAAATCGTAAAGTTGTTGACAGCTTTTGGTGTACTGTTATCACGTCATCCCTCATTTTCGTAGCTTTTTTTTCAAGAAAGGCGTAACCAGGCTTCACAGCTCCTGATAGGTTTCATTGTCCATTCTCAAGAAATTTTTGTAATCATCTGGAGCAGTTTCTTTTAGTTCACGTAACAAATTCACATGAGAATTATGTAAGCGATTTAGCAACCATTGTTTTGCCCAATGCTTTCTTTTTTTACGTACTTTTTTTTCGTTCTCAGCTGCACATAAACTGATTATTGTACCACATAAAAGTATTTCTTCATCTACTTCCATTCCGTAATGATTTTATTTGAAATTCTAAGACAACAATAATATGCCACAGAGCGTGTTATTCAATACAGATCGACATCTATAACTAATGTTGGACGACTTGGTCTTACAGTGTATGCTCTAGAGCAAAAATTGTTGGCCAACATTGTTGTCCAACCAAGTTGGATAATGTATGGCCCGCTTAAGTCAAACCTGGCAGAACCATCAGATTAAATAGTCTTCTTTTTAGAGAGAGTGACATTTTACGTTTTACAATCTTATTGTGTTTATCAAATGCTCCCCATCCTTAAATTATCATTCTTTTAATTTTCGTGTCCTGTCCTGGGAAACACTTGTTGTCTGTCTGAAGTACGTATATATCTTAACGCTGTCTAGAATTTTGTCCGCAACTCTTATGTGTTGTCTCTATATTCTCATTGAACATTAACTTAGTTTTACGCATATTCATTTTTAGTCCTACTTTCTTGCATTTGCGTGTTCAATATTCTATTATATTTTCTAATTACTCTCATGATTCACTAAACAAAACTATGTTATCTGAAAATCTTAAGTTGTTAAGGTATTCTCCTATAACATATACTCCTACATTTTCCGAATCTACATTTTAGAAAATTATGCTGAGAATAATTTAGGAGGGATTGGTCTCCCTCTTTAACTTCTTTCTTAATCGGAATGTGTCCACTACATTTATGTAGTTTTAGGATTGCTGTAATTCTTGTTCAGATATCTTCAAGTGTTCTAACTTGGGATTCATCTATTCCTAATATTAGAAGGGCTTTCACTAGCGCTGAGGTTTTGACAGACTCAAAATCTCTCTCATTGTCTATAGAGGTTTGTGATAGTCTACTGATTTTTTCATTAGCTTGTTAA
This sequence comes from Palaemon carinicauda, assembly GCF_036898095.1. Lineage (NCBI taxonomy): Eukaryota > Metazoa > Arthropoda > Malacostraca > Decapoda > Palaemonidae > Palaemon > Palaemon carinicauda. The sequence continues at coordinate 82,879,786 of NC_090735.1, read as the reverse complement.
TTACATGGATATGGTCGGCCATTTAATACCCTCTACTAAAACCTGTCTGCTATCTTAGTTGGTTAATATCTAGCTCTCTTTCTATTTGGCCTAATATGATATTTGTAAACTTATTTAGCAGTAATTTTTTCAGCTCTTGTGTGTTTTTTTTTATTTTTGAATTAGTATAATAGTAAAAAATTTCCAAGCAGTAGGTATATAGCATTTTTGCAAACAATTGGTATAAAGTTCAGCGAATGGTACTACTATGAAATCTCTTCCACCTATTATTAAATCACTTGTTAGGTCATCTTCTGCGACTTTGCCTCTTTTCATGCTTCACAATGCTTTATTTATTTCTGCAATGGTTCGCTTGGAACCGCCTCAGGTGTTTCATTATAGCTATTGGCAAAGTTATATCTCATATCACTATTGTATAGCATTGTATAGAAATCCTCTGCAATTTTTATCCCTCCATCACTTTTGTTGATACATGCA
>NC_090735.1:82871809-82874309 GCF_036898095.1 Palaemon carinicauda | reverse complement strand
CTCATACCTCATCTTCTTCTTCTTCTTCTTCTTCTTCTTCTTCTTCTTCTTCTTCTTCTTCTTCTTCTTCTTCTTCTTCTTCTTCTTCTTCTTCTTATTATTATTATTTTATCATCATTATTTTTATCTAGGATACAACACTAGCTGGAAAAGCAGGATGCTGTAGGCCCAAGGGCTCCAACAGAGGAAAATAGCCCAGCAAGAAAATGGAACAAGGAAACAGATATAATAGTATGCATCAGAAAGCTCTGATGATGTCTTGATGAAATTTTATTCATGATTTATCTCTATTGGCATCATTTCCGTGAGGCCAAATTAACACTTGCGTCATCACAATTTTTGCAAGATATGTCATGAGTTTGCTTACCTCACCCTGAGTAAAAATATAATTACAAGGCAACAAAGATTATAAACCAAAAAAATATGGCTGTGGATTTATTATTCAAGTGTATTCTTATATGAAGTTCTGAATCTTTATACTTGTAATTTACTTATTATTATAATGTTTGGTAGCCGAATAAAACCTTCAATTTGCTATAAACGATACTTTGTCTATTCTAATATATATATATATATATATATATATATATATATATATATATATATATATATATATATATATATATATATATATATATATATATGTTTTTTTTTTTTTTTAAGGCAGCCGAACAGCAAAGTACATGCTGACTTCCGAATTTTCAATTATGAGAAAAAAAGGACAATTTCCATTTAATTCTACCTATTCGACTTTTTATCATCTAGGAACAGTAATGAACTCTGACCTTTGTTTTGACCACAGAGTTGCGCGATGTTGCAACCCCGGCATTTTAAAGATGAAGGAGCGGTAAGGGCTCTCTAGAGAGGGAAAATGACTGGACACTGTTTTTTTCCACTTCTTTCCCAGGATCAATTGCGATCATTCAGGGGATGTAAGAGAGAGAGAGAGAGAGAGAGAGAGAGAGAGAGAGAGAGAGAGAGAGAGAGAGAGAGAGAGAGAGAGAGAGAGAGAGAGCTATTCTTTTAGAGCTTTCTGTTAGAAGACCAATAATTTTTTTCTTTATATCCATGATTATTCCTTTGCGTCAACTAAGACAAAAATTAGCTTTAATTGTGTTAGACGTAGTATGAGCCTCCAGCGAAATACTTCTTATCCTGAGATAAAAGGTGGCAAATCAATCACTTATGGCCTTCAATAAAGAACAATTTTATGATGAATCTTGCTATCCTATCAACGTCACATTAGAAGTTCGTCAGACTTCATATGTCTTCTTGGAATTGTACAAAGGCAGTAGGAGGTGGGGTGGCGGTGTAAAGCCAAACGTACAAGGACAAAGGGTGACGGTTAAGATTGGTTGTTGGGAATGTTTTGCAGGATAAACTGGCATAGTAGTACACCATTACACACCCCACCCAACGTATAAAATGTGAAAGGGTAAGTTCAAGCAGATTGCTGGGTTTCTTACCCTTTGGGTCATCTACAGTACACCCCTTGAGAGAGAAAATGAGAAAGAGGGAAACTACAAGAAAAAAATAAACAGAAGAGTAGACATGAATGCATTCTTTTGATATTAAAGGAAAAGAGCATCTCAAGTATTGAGCAAATAAGATAAGGACGAAAGAAAGTGGAGAAAAAGACCAAAAAAATCGAACCTACATAGAATAGACATTCAATCTTCTATTTCGATAATCAGCTCCATAGAAATACTTATTCAATCGTTTGTATTGATCTCTATGTTCTATCCAGTGTAAGCATTTTTCAAGTGTTTGCCATAAGTAGATCAGATTTACAAATCACAAGTAAATACCCACGTTTCTGTACTACTCGTTACTCATCACACGTCGGCATCTTGCATCGTACATATGGATATTTTTCTAAGAATTAGATTTTCGAAGTGATACACACACACACACACACATATATATATATACATATATATATATATGTGTATATATATATATATATATATATATATATATATATATATATATATATATATATATATATATATATATATATATATATATATATATATATAAACACATACATTTATAATAGGTTGTCCAAAGCACCAACCACCCGATGAGATCCTACCATTAGAGAGTCATTGGGTCCTTTAACTGGCCAGACAGTAATTTATTGGATCCCTTTCTCTGGTTACGGCTCATTTTTTCCTTAGCCTACACATACACTCAATAGTCTGGTATATTGTTTGTTTATAACACTGACATAAACAAACAATTCGTCTTCACTTAATGGATAACTACTGGTCACTAGGTGGATAAAGAGCTAAGGCAAACATCTCTACGGTAACTTGAAGGTCAAATGGTTGAACCAAACGTCTTTAAGTTAACTCGAATGTCAAATTGTTTAAGTAAACGTCTTTAAGGTCACTCGATGGTCAAATGATCGAGGAAAAAGTATCTAAGGTCCCTCGATAGTCAAATGGTTGAACCAAAAATCTTTTAAGGTCAGTCAATGGTCAAATACATTGAGCAA